>NC_085002.1:24793537-24873537 GCF_963854185.1 Sardina pilchardus | reverse complement strand
TAAAAGGTACACACACATAGAAAACATACCACCATACAGGCAGACATGGGAACAGTCACACACACCCATGTATGCACAGACACACAAACACACAGACAATCATACACAGACAGAGACAGAGACACACAACCATACTGACAGAAAGACCGACACAGACAGACAAACAGACACACACACACACACACACAGACAGACCCACGTATGCACAGACACACAAACACACAGACAACCATACATAGACAGAAAGACTGACAGAGACAGACACACACAACCAGACACAGACAGAAAGACCGACACAGACAAACAGACACACACTACACACACACACACACTTCCCTCCACCAAGGGCACGGAGCAGAGACATCTCTCCCCCACTACTCAGGGGGAGCGTGGTCATACATTTTAATGATAGGAGAGCAGCGGGATCAAGCGCTTTAATTTGTCCCTGAGCGAGGAGCTGCTACTGCTGCTGCTACCTCAGCGCCCCCCCCCCCCGCTACTCCCGCTAACGCCAACACGCCAGACCCTTACTGGCCGGCTCCGGCTAGAGGGAAAACAAGAGGAGGAGAGGGAGAGAGAAGACGAGAAGAGGGGGATGAGAGGAGGTGAGGTAGAGAGGGGATGTGGAGAGGGACGGGAGGATGGATGGATGGATGATAGAGGACGAGAGAAACAGGAGAAGAGCCAAAGAGAAGGAGGATGGAGAAGAAAATGATATGCAGAGACAACAAGCTAGACACAACAAGATGACCCATGGGATGGCCAAGGAGGCCAGAGGAGGGGGGGGGGAGTGGGCAGTGAGGGGGAGTGTGTGGGGGGGGGGGGCATGGACTCATAAATAATGACGACAGACACTGAGGAAAACATCATCAGAAGCAGAGAACAAGCCAGACACGCCAAGATGACCCGCGAGAGCTCCTCTCGACTCACACACACAAAGTTCAACTAACAGCAAACTCCTGCTGACAGTGGAACTCAGCAGACTCTTCCCTTGCCTATATTCCACACACACACACACACACACACACACACACACACACACACCTCCTGTGGTATCAAACACACAGCTTGAGATCTGGGTATGATCTTAGCAGCTGCTCCAAAGACGCTCTCTCTCTCTCTCTCGCTCACACACACACACACACACACACACACACACACACACACACACACACACACACACACACACACACACACACACACACACACACACACACACACACACACACACACACACACACACACACACACACACACACACACACACACACACACACACACACACACACACACAGAGAGTAGCGCAGCGGCAGCAGAAGCAGCCGGCATTTCTCTGGGCTAACAGTTATTAGATCATTATACAGCATTCATTTTTAATGAGCCTTTTATCTAGCCTGACCTTTTTTCCCCCCACCAACACTCCAATATCTCCAGATGGAGGAGAGGGAACGAGGGACTGTGCGAGAGTGAAAGAGAGAGTGAGAGAGAGAGAGAGAGAGAGAGAGAGCGCACTTGAGATGAGATGCTCAGTGATGCAGCAAGATTGAGCAGAGTGCGGAGACACAACAAACCTCCCACAACTACCTGTACACACCCTCAAACCTGCATAAAAAACACCCACCCACTCACAGAGACACACACTGAGAAAACTACATGGGCACACGCAGACACACACACACACACACAAACACATACACACACAGGCAACAGGCACCTGTAACACAGACACACACACTGAGAAAACTACAAAGGCACGTGCAGACAGACATGCACACACACACAACAGGCATCTGTAACACATACACACACAAACACACACACACACACACACACTCACACACTCACACACTCACACACTCACACACTCACACACTCACACACTCACACACTCACACACTCACACACTCACACACTCACACAGATTTCCTGTGTCTTCAGTGCTCAGCTGAACGAGCTGAAGACGGACAAAAGCTTCACCACAAACACCAAATCCTCCTTAATAAAAGTCCCTGTCTATCTCTCTATCAGGCTCACACTCAAACACACACACCCACCCACAGAGGCTTTGCCCATCTTCCAGACTAGCGCTGTCTGTCATGACATTTCCCCCGGGACTGGGAACAGACGGAGGGAAGGAAAGAGAAGGGAAGGGAAGGTCACCAACAGACAGGGCCCCCCTCTCCAACTCTGGAACTCATCTAAGACCACCACCAGTCCCCATCACCACCACTGCTCACGGCAGCCAGAGAGAGAGAGTGGTGAAAACAAATGTTTATGTGACAAACTTCAGTGTGTGTGCATGTGTCTTTCTGTGTGTGTGTGTGTGTGTGTGTGTGTGTGTGTGTGTGTGTGTGTGTGTGTGTGTGTGTGTGTGTGTGTGTCTGTCTGTGTGTGTGTGTGTCTGTGTGTGTGTGTGTGTGTGTGTGTGTGTGTGTGTGTGTGTGTGTGTGTGTGTGTGTGCGTGCGTGTGCCTGACTGCTTATGTTTTACTCAATGTTATTTTCTACACTACATGTGCTTTGGCAACACTGTTTCCATTTCAATGGTCACGCCACTGAAAAGCTCATTGAATCAATAGAATAGGGACAGAAAAAACAGGCCAAAAGTCTGAAGCCGAGAGAATATATTGGACAAAGCAGGAGGGGGAACCACAGGCTGCGATGGTGAGCACAACCAAGAGGACTGTGAATGAGTCGCCGCACAACACATTACCTCAGCAGGCACCAGGACTTTCAATTGCCCCTGTGATGTGGTGGAATTGGTGTGCCGCAGCTCGAGAGAGAGAGAGAGAGAGAGAGAGAGAGAGAGAGAGAGAGAGAGAGAGAGAGATAGCAGCTTGCGTAAGAGCTGACGAGATTCGTAAGCCCCCAACCACCACTGCTGATGAGGCTGGTGGTGTCAGTGAGTCAACAGAGTCATAAGGGTGCATGCAGACACGCACGCACACAGACACAGACACGCACACAGACACACACACACACACACACAACCTTACATCATACTGTATCTTATCAGTCTTCATTTGATTCCCACTTTGTCCGTGCATAAACACGCTCTCTCCGCACTCTCCTCTCACGGCTCGTCTTCTTTCATTTCTGCCTCCAAACAAGGAGGCAAACGTGCGCCGGCCGACGTCAGCGTGACGTGGGAACCGCAGCCCTGGGAGGCTGAGCTGAAGCACTCATCCAACTGCCTCATGTCACAGAGGAGAGCCAGGCTTCCGGGGGGAGACTGAGGGGGGTGGGGGGATGGGGGGGGGGGGGGTTGGATCAGGACGGGGAAAAATGAGGAGGGTACAATTCATCCCCCATAAACTGCCGCATGGCTGCACAAACGCCACATAAATCCACCGGACTCAGGGAGGTGTTCTTTTCAACCAAGGACATTCTGGCATAACCTTGTCTGGACGGGTGCCGTAAGTCTGTCACACCGTGCTGGATTGGATTTTAGGGTGCGAGATATGGGGGGTGTCGAGGGGGGGGGGGGGGTTATGGGTGGGGGCTAGCTTGCTAGGATGCTGGTAGAGGAGTGAACCTGGACAACAAGAGTCGTCATCCCCACTCTGAGCAAGACCGCTCTGTCTCTCTTTACAGCATGCGGTAAATCAGACTTAAAGGAGTCTGCAGATCTGTCTCAGCAAGTCAGGTCATCAGCAACCAGTCATCCATCCATCCATCCATCAGTTCAACAACCCAGCAATCCATCCATCCATCCATCCATCCATCCGTGTATTCCTTCGCTCAGTGATTCTAAGGCGCGGGTGAGCCACCGAGAGACAGAACACAGCCTCTGAAGCATATAAAGGAGGCAGCGCGGGCGATGACTCACTCCCTCTTTCAAAACACATTTGGCAGCGCCACGTCTCTCAACATCACAGCTCTTTTTTTCCCCCTGTGCTTGTTGTTTGTGGCAGATTGAGGCTTTTTTTTAGGCTTTTTCTTTTTTTTTTTTTTCGTTTAGCGTTTGGAGGGCCACTGCTGGGAAGTCAAAGGCTCTAACTGAGAAGGACGGAGAGAGCTGAAGAGAGAGAGAGAGCTGAATAGAGACAGAGAGACAGAGAGAAGGACTGAGAGAGAGTGAGAGAGAGTGAGAGAGAAAGACAGACAGACAGACAGAGAGAGAGAGAGTGAGAGCAAGAGAGACAGACAGAGAGAGAGAGAGAGAGAGAGAGAGAGGTTACAAGGAATGAGAAGGAAAGGGTGAAAGACAGGAGAAGTCAGAGGGAAACGATGCGCCCAGTCAAGGGCTGTCGTCTTTTTTCTGCGTCGGAGTTCTTTTAATCTGAAGACAGCACGGCTATTCTGGTTGGTGGGAAACGCATCAATAGCCGTAAATAAATCATTGCGCGGGGAGCTCAGTTCACAAAAGCAACAAGGTGGCAGATCGACGTTCACAAAACTCCTCTCAAATGCACCGCTCCACCACTCTGCCGACACGCACACAAACACTATGTACTCTAGGTGCCATTGATCAGCGAAAAAGTGCTGGACCCAAGCCCGTCCACTTCCCTTCCATTAAAAGTTTGTCCGGGGTTAGGGCCCTGTAAAAGCACTTCAGCTCCTCGGGGGAGATACTCTATCGGCAGTCTGATATGGCTGGAGCGATTGGGGGGCGGACGGGGTGGGGTGGGGTGGGGCGGGGGGGTGTACGGTCCGGCAGTGGCCGAAAGCTCGGTCAGCAGATTGCCTCCTGATGAGGTGAAGTCTGCAGAGACAACGAGAGCTGTCCCTGGCCCCCGTGCTCTCCCTCTCTCCCTCATTCTGTCGCTTTCCTTCACGCTCACTGTGACCCTGCTGCCACCAGGCAAGGACTCCTGGGAGATATGGGTCAGGGCCCTACAGAATCACTGTGTCAGCATGTCAGGCCCAGGCAGTATCTCTCGCTCACACACACACACATCCATGGGTACTCACTAACACACACTTACTGTGTATGCATCTATTGGGTCCACAGGTATCCCAAACACACACAAACACAAACATACACATATCTGTGATATATAATATATGATAGACACACACTCACACACACTGAAATGTCTAGGGAAGAGACGGACTGACAGAAAGATTAGTGTGTTTGTTTAGAGTCCTCCATCATATGTGTGAGATTGGCGGCGAGATAGGGCAGGTCCTCGGTAGGGAGTGAGCGGGCGGGCGGCTGAGTGCCTGGAGTCGCTGAGCTCCTCGACGCTGCTCGCCGCCGTTTGCTTTTCAGACACAAGGGCAAAAGGTCGCGCGCCTCCGGATGCCGGTCCCTCCGCAGCACTCGCCGTTGGCCGGCGCTCAAGGAATGCAATCCCGAGTAATCACTCGCTTCCTCTCCAGCTGCAGTCTCCAGCAGACCACTCGCTCACAGACAGCCTAGTGTTCCAGTCGCCTTGTTCCACGGCTCACTGTGGATTGGGAGGGCGGGGGTGATGGTGATTGGTGGTGATGGTGGTGGTGTGTGTGTGTGTGTGTGTGTGTGTGGGAGGGGGGGTTGCATAAAAATCAAACCGCACGATACCGTTGCTTGAGGATTGTATTACAGTGTAGCATGCTGACTGAAGTCCTGCTCCTTCTCTCAGGGCAGTGATTGTGACTTCATGAAAAGCTCCACCCCCTGCAGCCCAGAAGACGTCACCTCTAAAGCGCGCAGGTGTTCAGAGAACGAGAGGAAACTCTATACTCTCTAAAAGATGAATGACAAAGAGCAAGGAATTCCCCATAACTTCTCCTTTTGTTATGGGTAGACAATAACAAAGCAGTGTATTCTCAGGGCTCGTTAAGTAGTGAATTACAGTGGGAAAATGCTAACAGACACTGGAAGCCAGAAAATGAGCATAGGCCTTTTATTTCTAATAGATGGCCTAGCATTTCTGTGCTGAAGTGTGTGTGTGTGTGTGTGTGTGTGTGTGTGGTGATGGGATACAAGAGCCGTGTCAGCAATCCGTGGTGCCTTGGTGTGTGGCCCGGGTACGTGCCAAACCGGCGACGTCTGATGACCTCACCGTGCCAACTCTCCCACTGGCATCCAAACAGCGAGAGCCGAGTGAACTCTGGTTCTGCCAGTGGGAGTCCGCGAGGCCGCCGATTCCTCCATGCCAACACAATCTGGCCACACAAATTAATTAACAAATGAATGGATACGTAAACAAATACATTTGCTGACACCAAGAAACAACACATACACAAAATCACACACACACACACACACACACACACACAGAGATATGCTCTCTTGTACAAATAAGTGCTGTGTCAGACAAGGTGATTTTTTTCCCTGGTGCTTTTCAGAGCATCTGCATGCTGTGACTGGGAACGAAGCCCCGACTGCCTCTCCACAGACACCAGGCAGGCAGGCAGGCGGGCGGGCGGGCTTTCTCTGAGAGATCAGGGCTGAAAATCATAGGGGGAGTGTGTGGAGTGTGTCGAGTCTCCTAAAGCTCCACCATGTCCAACGTGTCATGAGCAGTTTACAGATTAGGGTGTGCAATGTGCGTGTTTGTGTTTGTGTGTGTGTGTGTGTGTGTGTGTGTGTGTGTGTGTGTGTGTGTGTGTGTGTGTGTGTGTGTGTGTGTGTGTGTGTGTGTGTGTTTTGTGTGTGTGTGTGTTTTGTGTGTGTGTGTGTTTTGTGTGTGTGTGTGTTTTGTGTGTTTTGTGTGTTTTGTGTGTTTGTGTGTTGTGTGTTGTGTGTTGTGTGTTGTGTGTTGTGTGTTGTGTGTTGTGTGTTGTGTGTTGTGTGTTGTGTGTTGTGTGTTGTGTGTGTGTGTGTGTGTGTGTGTGTGTGTGTGTGTGTGTGTGTGTGTGTGTGTGTGTGTGTGTGTGCTCGTACAAACAAAACTGCAGCAGATGGTGTGCTAGAGGTGTGTGAGCTGCAGGAACTGCCCTGGACTGAGAGGTAGAACGCAGGAAGGGAGCTGGCAGACAGGTGGAGAGGAAGACAGTTAGTCAGGGAGACTCCATGAAAGGCAGGAGTGGGAGCAGGCACACAGACTAAAAGGGAGACAGGTAGACAGGCACAATGCTTGAAAGGTGCGTTTAAAAGGGTTTTCTACCTGGATAAACTTCAATTCCTTCCAGTTTAGTTCCTTTGTTCTTTAGAGTTTGTCGGTTTTTGATTGTTCTAATGGAAAATTCCCCCCTTCAGAAGATCCTTTTAACTCTCAGAAGAGAGAGCAATTTTTAAAATATATTTTATCATCAGTTTGATATGCCTAGTTGGGATCTCCCGGTCACAAAGACTATGACAATAGCAACAATCCATAAATCCTACCCCAACAGTTAATGTTAAGGTTCAACAAATAATTTTCATTGCAGTAGACAAAGAATGGAAGTTGAGGCAGTGCATGGCCACAAAGGTACTGTGAACCAGAAACACAGTTGTTTCCTAGCTGATATGCAATCATCAGGCCGCTAAAAACAGGCTTATCAAACAAACACAGAGTGTGAAGCCGAACACAGACTGCGCCTGTGACACAAACCATTCCTCTGATCGCCATTCCTTTCCACATGTTACCTTACCACTCCGAATTGGAGATAGAAGGCAAAAGTTGCCAGAGTTGATGTTGCGAGTGGTAATTGGCTGCAAGGCGCCAGCATAAAGCTCACTTAATTATTCATGTGGCTGCCAGATAAGCATTGCGAGTGCTAGATATCTGCTAAAATGGGCCATTTTATTCCCCAGCCTAATTATAAGGTTGTAAATGAGCTTGTAAAATAGCACCTGAGCATATTTTTCACATACCAAAGTTGCATACCTGCTATAGTAACGTCAGAGGCCAAACTAAAACACTCTGCTCATCCATTTCATGTCACCTGTTAGAATATCTAGGATGACTGGTTGACATTTAATAGAAAAAACATCTCTGTTTATTCTAACCTCCCTATGAAAACATCCTGAAGGTGGGTGTCCTGGAAACAAGAGAAGTGCAGCAGTCTAGGTGGAGCTCTCTCTGCTCTGAGAAAAGGGAAGGAAAGGCCCATGGCAAAACATCTGAACATCGATGTTTCTAACAAAATACATATCCGTCAAAAAGCAACACTATGTTTGACTTTGACTTTCGCTCACAAGACACACAATACACACTGCAAAAACATATCAACCTTGAAGCTTAAGCTGGCATCCATTTTATTGCCAATGTACATCAGGCCAAAGGTTTTGACCTTTGGCCTGACATCCAGACAGACACCACTACGGCTTTTAGCTAAATTCATAACACGAATGAACTCAAAGTTTTGTCTCAAAATATGTTTTAAAAAATCAACTCAACAAAAAACAAGCAGCCGTGCAGACACCTCCAGCGATCTCATCTCCTCAGTGATGTGGGCGTGCAAGCTGCTGGCTATAGGAGAACACAATGCCACTCAGAGGGCAGTCGTCCTGACACAGGGCTGCCCTCTCCGTCCTCCATCAGCACATGACTCATCCTCTCTTTCTCCTCCGCTCATCCTCTCTATCCCTTGCTCTCTCTCAGTCTCTCGCTCTCATCATCCTGTTTGTCTTGGTTTCTTTTCTCTCTCTCCTCTTCCTCCGACTGTCTCTCCAAGCTCTATTTCAGGCTCTGGCTGTCCTTTTCACCCCGTCGCTTGCTGTCCTCTCTTCCTCCTTTTCCCCCTGCTTTTTCTCTCCTCTTACTTTCTTTCAGAGTTTCTTCATATGTTCATCTCTCTCTCGCTCTCTGTCCCTCTCTCTCGCTCTCTCTCTGTGTGTGTGTGTGTGTGTCTCTCTCTTTCTCTCTCTCCCTCCCTCTGTGTGCTTGTCTCACTCTCTTTCTCTCTCTCTCGTTCTCTGTGTGAGTATCTCTCTCTCTCTCTCTCTCTTTCTCTGTCAGTTTCTCTCTCTCTCTCTCTCCCTCTCTCCCTCTCTCTGAGGCGGAAGCCGGGCAGGCCGGGTTGCACACGGAGCCCTGACGTGACAGAGGAGCTGACAGTAGGAGCTGGAGGAGGTGCGGCGGCTCCGGACTCTATTATTCAGAGAGGCGACGTGTCCGATCCACCACCGGCTAAAAATACTCCCACAAGCCGCCGCTAAGGGGAGGTGAAAATGAAACTTTTAAAGAGAGAGAAAGAGAGAGAGAGAGAGTGACAGGGAAAGAGAGAAACTGTGATAGAAAGAGAGAAATAATGAGAGAAAGACTGAGAGAGAAACAGAGAAACAGTGAGAGTGAGTGTGTACGCAGTGTGTAGGGTGTGTGTGTGTGTGTGTGTGTGTGTGTAAGGCAAAGGAAGAATCAGCTTTTCATATGCCGTCAACAGCTGTGCGAGTGGTGATGGGTTGTGAGATTGGGAGATTAGGAGGGACTCTTGGAAGCTCTCACCCAGCACTGGGGATTATCCGTCTCCTCAGACAGATCTACTGCAGACAACACAACCCCACTCAACCCCACTGTACTGACGCCCTCACCCCACACACACACACACACACACACACACACACACACACACACACACACACACACACACACACACACACACACACACACACACACACACACACACACACACACACACACACACACACACACACACACACACACACACACACACACACACACACACACACACACACACACACACACACACACACACACACTTGGCAACGATAAGACAATATAACTTAAAACTATAAATAACACTCTCAGAAAAGGACATGGCAGGATGGGTGATGAGACAGGAAGAGAGGACAACAGACGGAAGATGATACTGGGAGATGAGAGAAAAGAAAAACAGAGAGAGAGAGAGAGAGAGAGAGAGAGAGAGGAGCAGAGGGAAAGCAGAGGGGAGTAATGCAGGGAAACAGAGGACGAGGACACACAGAGGAGCACAACATAACAAACAGTCCCCTCCCTCCCGATAAGAAAATGATTGACGTAAGCGACGGCCCTGTGAAGCGCGCGCGCCCTGGCACGTGACGGGGCTATTTCATGTCATGTTTGTCCCTGGAGGAGACTACAGATTAGCGGCCCCCAGGTTCACTCTCCTACCCTGCAGCTGAGGCGGGCCGATGATCGATCACCCCCCCCCCCAGAGGACGACTTAATGATTTAAGGAGAGCAGTGTGTACAGCTCCGGCGCCGCGCTCTGCTGCTAACACACTCCACAGGTGATATGAGGCAAGCTCCCCTATTTAGAGCATGAGGATACACACTCATAATACACACACACACCCGCGTATGAGCAACGCAATCTCAGAAACCCAAAAATTGGGGATAATATGCGCTGACTTCTCAGAAATCACAGCAGGAGGTTATGCCACAATGTGGCCTATGAGAAAAAGGAGGGTTCAGTCAGATGTATGGAGGAAATGAATGAAATCATATCTGTATCATTAGCAACTTTGCGCTACGAGAAGTGAGATGGAGTGAGTGGAGGAAACGTGGGAGAAGAGAAGAGAAGAGAAGAGAAGAGAAGAGAAGAGAAGAGAAGAGAAGAGAAGAGAAGAGAAGAGAAGAGAAGAGAAGAGAAGAGAAGAGAAGAGAAGAGAAGAGAAGAGAAGAGAAGAGAAGAGAAGAGAAGAGAAGAGAAGAGAAGATTCATGTTGCTGGACAGGAGCAGGGGCGCAGGAGGGCTTTGAGCCGCAGAGGATGCATCAAAAGGACGCTCCCCAGCCAATGAGAAAATGTAGGACAAGTCATGGACATGATGAATGCTGTGAGCACAGCGCGGCTCGAGTACCAGCCTGCTACATCCAATTACAGCACAGAGGCAGCTACACACACACACACACACACACACACACACACACACACACACACTCTAATACACATGCACATTTACACACACAGAGATGCTGCCAACAGTACAAAGATGGGGAAGAGAGAGTGTGTGCGTGTGTGTGTGTGAGAGAGAGAGAACAGGAATAAAAAAAGAAACCATGAAAAGCAGGAACAGATCAGAGAAAAGTCCAGAGCGTCACAGCTGTGAAAAGGCCGCGGAGAGCCTTGGCCTCCAGCACAACGGAGCCGCAGACAGGAAACTGAAATATGTGTGTGTGTGTGTGTGTGTGTGTGAGTGTGTGAGTGTGTGTGTGTGTGTGTTTGTGTGAGTGTGTGAGTGTGTGAGTGTGTGAGAGTGTGAGAGTGTGTGTGAGTGTGTGAGTGTGTGTGTCCAGTGTGCGTGGGCTGTTAACTCCGCTCCCCAAGGCTCATGGCCACGTCCTGCTCTGACTAATTAACGCGTGGGGGTAACATGGCCGACGCGGCGCGCGGGTCTGCAGGGGTCACACAGCGCTGCCAAATAGCCTGGAGGAGCCGGGGGGGGGGGGGGGGGGCGCCAAGCCCCATCAGCGGCCAGCCAGAGCCTGTGTCCACGGCCAGGGACAGACCTGCAGGGAGCCGGCCTCTCTGGCTCCGGCTCTGGCTCTCTGAGCTGGCCGGCAGTCGCTGGTTTTCAAAGGAGAAATCAGGCGACTGTGGAAGCGGGAGCAGGGAGGACTGAGCCGTGGCATTTGAGCGCTGATGATGGGAGTGGAGGGAGGGAGCGAGGGAGCGAAGGAGGGTGACTGAGAGAGGACAAAAGATAGCGTGAATCAGAGACAACGAAAAGGAGGAGAAAGAGAGGAGGCCGATTTCCTCTCACCTCTCAGCAGAGCAACTTACAGAGCAAAATGGAGGGAGGGGCAATAAGAGTGGGCACAGATACAGAGAGAGAGAGAGAGAGAGAGAGGTGACGTACAGGTAACACAGCATGTGCTGTTCTGTGGAGTGAGTGGTGGTCTGGTCTGTGGAGGCCTCTGCACCATCCGCATCTCACCCATCAGTACACGGCTGCCCATCCGCCCGCCTCCTGCTGCTGCTGCTGCTGCAGCTCCGACTGGGCCTCTGAGGGGCCATCAAGCGGCCAATCACACGCACACGCACACTCACCTTCATCATCCTCCTCCTCCTCCTGACACTGGAGGCCGACCCACTGACAATCCCCACCCCCATCAAGCTGACTTTTGCAACATCACCCTCGGTCCTGCCGTCAGCATCCACCCCCTGCCTCCCCTCTCTCCTCCTCTTCCTCCTCTTCTTTATGACTCAGGATGCTTATCCAGGGGCCATTTTCATTCTGGAAGTGGATTTCCGCTGTTCTCCCACATCTCTGGGTGTCATGGTGTCATGGCCCGCGCGGCTGCAGAATGTGTTATAGAAAACCAGCGTGGCATTTCAGAGTGCCTAATCCCCTATATCCCCTCTATACCATTAAAGCTCCCAAATCAGCGTCTGTCAATCCAACCGCCGGGACGCAGGCCAACTAGGGGCACTGATCCTGCGCTGATCTGGCCTGGGAAACCATTAGAATCGAGAAAAAAAAACGTATCAGTTATATCAATGTGACGACTAAATCCCTACATGAATGAAAAATGAACTCACTGGTTTTAGAAAAAAGGTGTAGAAAGATATCTATCCACGTGAAGGTGCTTTTGAGCTCCAAGTTGAACTTGATTTTTATCAGGCTTCTTTTGACACTGCCCAAAGTCAATATGGGTCAATGGCTGTGTCTGAAACAGGAAAAATCCTGCCTTCTAAGATAGCGTCCAATAGCAGCAAGGCATGTCTGAATCAGATATTTGTATAAAATTCTGCCTTTAAAGATACCTCCGTTTCACCAAAGACTCTTTAAAACATCACTGCTTCAACTCCCACTGACTGGGCCTACCGTGTAAGTCAGCTTTCTGTATCCTGGCAACAGAGTTTTGTGCTGCCATCTTGCTAGGCAAAAAACAAAGTTGATAGCTGGTACCTTGTCGTAACTCTCCTACTACAGGAAGTGACTTCTTGCTACAGGAGGCAACTCGTTAGACAGCTGAAGACAGCAGGGCATCTCCATCACGGGCACACCCAACATAACAGCAGCACTATCGACACTGATGCCATCATCACCATCACCATCAATCACACCCTGTTGCTAGAGGCTTGACCTCGGACATCAGCTGTCAGCTTACACACTCACTAGATTTACTCACTGGCAACCACTGAGTAGGGAGAGAGAGGGGCAGTCAATTCCTATCAGCACCACCACCCCTCCCTAACCACCTTCTATGTGAAAAGCCCAAAACCATGCCAGCCCCCAATGAAGCAGGCCCTCTGCTGCTGCGGCTGCTGCTGGCGTTATGCCGCCACGCTGGCGCAGATTAGGACAAGTGTGTGTGGCTCTGCCCCTGTGGGCGCAGACAGAGCTAAATTTAGTGTAAAACCACGCAGAGCACACTGTTAAATCTGACCCCTCTGGGAGCAAGAGACCGGGAGGGACACATGCACGCACAGCACACACACACACACACACACACACACACACACACACACACACACACACACACACACACACACACACACACACACACACACACACACACACACACACACACACACACACACACACACACACACACACACACACACACACACACACACACACACACACACACACACACACACACACACACACACACACACACACACACACACACATTGAATTGAGGGATTACGGAAGGGGAAAAAACGTAATGTATAAGCATGTCATCTTTAAAAAGCTCCTTAGGATTAAATAAAACCGCAGTTTGTCGGCAGCACATGCCTGGCTTTCCAAAACAAGCCTGTGGTGCGAGATGTGGAGACCCCATATGGAACTCAGACACATTAGTGTTCTCACACACACACACGCTCATGTTAGACACACTAATTCACAAACACAGATGCACACACTTAACTCACTCACAGGGAGGACACCGATGGATCCGACCATCCATTATAATTCCACAGTCTAAATTCTTAGAAGGGAACAACTTGTTTCAGTTTTGATTTGTGTAAATGAATTTAACTGCTACTAGCAGACAGACACACAAGACAACACACACAAGACAACACACACACAGGCTAGAGTTGCACGCATGCACAATGTTGGCAAGTGTTGCCCATAGGCAGTAAGGTGTTTTCCCCCAGCAATATGACGTCACGTTCACGTAGCCTATGCCACTTGATAGAACTCGACGGGTGAAGCCCCTGTCCCGGCGTCTGGCGTCTAACCTTACAGACGTCGTTTCCTTGATGCCTCTCAGCTGGGCTGACTGCAGCTGCAAGTAAAGGTCTCTCTCTCACCCTCTCACACCCCATCTCTCGCTTTATGCTCTGCCTCTTTCTTCTCTCTCTCATGGCAGATTTTCGATCTAATTGCTTGCCAGCAGTGCTCTTTTATCTGACCTACTAAAGACTCTGTGTGCTTCTGTACGTGTGTGTGAGTGATTGATAGAGATAGATAGAGAGATTGAGGGAGAGACATGGAGAGAGAAAATGAAACACACACACACACACACACACACACGCACACACGCGTCGTAGCATATTCTGAACAAGTCTGATATTATCTACTTACCAGTGGACTTATCTGCTTACTATGGAGCATGGCCTAAAAGTGAACACAGCAAAGTCCCTTTGCAGCCCTGTCACACATGATCTGTAAGTCTGCGTGTGTGTGTGTGTGTGTGTGTGTGTGTGTGTGTGTGTGTGTGTGTGTGTAGGATGCGGCCTAACGCCTAGTGTCACAAATCAGTGGTGTGAAAGTGTGAGGGGGGGGGTCAAAGTGAACATTACCCAGTGTAAGCTGTTTATCTAGTAACTATGAACCCAGCACTTCCACTTCACTCACTCCAGGGCCTCGCAGCGGGACGAACAAGACACAGGACCAGTGTGATACTGAGGGACATTTGGCTCTGATCGCCTCACATCGTATGTAGGTTCAGAGCTCAGTATTCCTAACATGCCAGCTCATGTGGCAATGAATAACCGCCACAAGGAACTTTGTCGAGGACATTCATTATGGCAAACAAGACAGAGAAGGAACAGAGATGGTAAACATCAGAAGAGAGGGAGAGGGAGAGGGAGAGGGAGAGGGGGAGAGAAGGAGAGAGAGAGAGAGAGAGAGAATTGGTCTAGACATGATTGGTTTGCCAGTGTTCTAGTGATTGGTAATTGGTAGACTGGCTGGCCCAGAGTCTGTTGTCTATGAGGGTACACATACACACACACGTATACACACACACATACACACCAATGTTCTGTGAATGCAGTGGAGCAGAACTAGAAGGAATCAACACACCCAAGACCAATTCGATTCAATCTCCGCTTCATCCAAACAAATCAATACCCACGATGTTCAACACAACTCCCTGCTTTTCCCCTCTCTATCTTGTGAGTCAATTATCCCCATCCGTAAATTGAAACATAACCACCAAAACGCGCTTCAAGTGAGTGTACCCTCACACACGTCACACACACAAACTTTAATCCAATAACACAAACAACAAATTATTATCACTGAGAGTGATCACTTAGCAACCACCTCATGTGAAATGTAGAGTGACTCATATTCCAGAATGTTCTGGAACCTTCTGGATGAGTATGAAGACACAACAGCAGGTCTGGGGGAGTGACTCGCTGATGCATTGGCTTGGATTTGCCAACAGTTCTTGCAGTGGGTGGGAAACTCATCTACACCTAGTCAGGCTACATCTGCAACTTCACTCCCACAAATAAGTTCTTCAGAAGTCCGATAAGGTTTCTCTGAAACACTGTGCAACAATTTGGCAGTTTTTGGAGGCACGCTTTTAACGAGCAACAACTATCAATTTTGTCTTCAAATCACTCTTGATGGAATACGATAATGTTAAGAGCAGATAAACACACTTCTCAATGCCAGTAGCTGTCCAGGCTATGAATTATTAACTTTGTGGTTTAGGTCAAACACTCAACGAAAGTCCCTCACAGCAGCACGCCATCAGCAACAATATCCCCAAAAGACACCAGTTAGCGTGTCAACAAGCTTACATCAGCGCCAACTGGACAGTGTTTTTTTCCCGGGTTTTAGAGAAAAGGAAGAGCAAATGGCTCAAAAGCTTTTCCCTCCAAATAAAGGGATCTTTATTATTGTGAGGTACTTATGAGAGAGAAGTTTCTTTGTGAGACTAAAAAGACTCATCAACGTCGAAAAGTGCTGCAATTTTGACTACAAAAGATCTAGCCATTATCAAGGGCTCTAAAATGTGCTTCTGTCGTCTTAAGAAAGCGTAAGCGGGGAGATCTTCTTTTTATGAGAGTATGGCAACTCTCCTATGGGAGTTCCTGTGTTATATAGCGTACCATGAGGCTCTGGTCAGAAGGATGGTGCTCAATAATTCATAGTGGACAAATGCCCGCTGTTTGAGCCAGGATATAAGCCCAGTCCCACAGGCAGGAGTTTACTCTGAGTCTGCAAGCGTGTGTGTCTGTGTGTGTGTGTGTGTGGGTGTGTGTGAGAGAGGGAATGTACAAGTTTTAAGAACTTACTCTCAAGAAGTGTAATGTGACCTGTGCATTAGAACACAAATGCATGTGCACATATCAGAAGGTGTCGCAAAAGGTATAACGACTTCAGTTTCTTGAGGAGTGTGTGAGGCTTGTTAGGTCTGTTAACTGATGGATGGCCTTGGTGTGATTGCCCAGTAGCATTCATTGACACAGTGAAGAGAGGTATCCTTTGAATCTCTAAGCTTGGGCAGAAGAGAGAGAGACAGAGACAGAGACAGAGACAGAGACAGAGACAGAGACAGAGACAGAGACAGAGACAGAGACAGAGACAGAGACAGAGACAGAGACAGAGACAGAGACAGAGAGAGAGAGAGAGAGAGAGAGAGAGAGAGAGAGAGAGAGAGAGAGAGACTGACAAAAACAAGTTGGACTGATGCATGGAGCGAAGAGCTACGACACAGATAAGGAGAAAGAGAAATGGCCTCTCCATGCACATAAAAGCTTGAGACAGACAGTCGGTCTCTGCGTGCGCGTGTGTGCGTGCGCACGTGTGTGTGACTGTGTATGTCTGAGTTTTATGGGTTACTACTCTCAGACACAGCAAATCCATCCTGATAGCTATGGCGTTGTGTTGACCCCCCCAGGGAAGACGAGCGCTAATGAACCCTCTGATCAACAGGACGTCTAATTGAATCACACAGAGCTGATCACTAAGCACTAATCGCTAACCGCGCACAAGCCTCTAGCCTCCTCCGTGGGTCCTGTGCTGGGCCGTGCTGGGCCGTGGTGTGCTGCGCTGCAGCGTAGCGTAGCGCTCGGTGGCGCGGGAGAATTAGCCCAGCTTATTGCCCCTCTCGGGGCTCTGGGGCTCGGCCATGGAACAATGGATGCTAATCTGCGCTAATACCACATCTAATCAGGGAGGAGACGAGCCGCTGTCCCAAAGCCAGCTCGCAGAGCAACCCGCTACCCCCTTCCACCACCACCTTCGCCACCACCACCCCTCCTCCTCCTTCTCCTTCTCCTGACGTCACCAGGCCAACTGTTAAAGAGCAGCAGGTGTGTGTGTGTGTCTCTGTGTGTGTGTGTGTGTGTGTGTGTGTGTGTGTGTGTGTGTGTGTGTGTGTGTGTGTGTCTCTGTGTGTGATCAGAGCATCCGAACAACAGAGGTCATGCAGGCCATAGGGGTAATTAGGAGTGCTCATTGTCTCAGGGTCTATACTTTGGTGGCTGCAATAGGCGTACTAGCTGATCTAAAGCAGAGGAGGGGGGTTCACATTCAGATGGCTACAGTCCATTTATTGACAATGACTTGACTAGTATTTAGAGAGGTGATTTTTGTCTTTG
Source organism: Sardina pilchardus (assembly GCF_963854185.1). Classification (NCBI taxonomy): domain Eukaryota; kingdom Metazoa; phylum Chordata; class Actinopteri; order Clupeiformes; family Clupeidae; genus Sardina; species Sardina pilchardus. The sequence goes on along the minus strand of NC_085002.1, from coordinate 24,855,944 downwards.
TCTCTCTCTCTCACACACACACTCACACACATACACACACACACAACACACACACACGCACAATACATGCAACATTGACCGGATCATAGTAATCTGGCAGGAGGTGAAGGCTTAAGCCTGCCCAGCTGATTTTTGGGATCAATTAGCCTGCAGCCACTCTGTGCAGCCATTGTCACGAAAACAAAGCAAACACGAACAGATGGGCCATTAGTATCTGTGTGTATGTATGTGTGTGTGTGTGTGTGTGTGTGTGTGTGCGCTCATGTGTGTGTATATGAGGGCAGAGCAGATCCAAAGGCCCTCGCTCCCTGCCCGGGACACAAGTTGGCTTGACATGAATCAGCCAAACCCAGGCAGCCTGGCTAAACCTGCACGAACAACCAGCATTGACCCCAGCGGCGGTGAGCCACTCACGTAGCACATGGAGGGCTGTTGGGGAAAGGGAGGGGGGGTGTAGGACTCAGGGCTCAGGGTAAGACCCATATTTACTGACTTAACTTCTCCTGGCCAGCACTTCTACTTTTCCTTAGCCCGAGATGACACGCAAATCCGCTCCCTTGGTGAGCCAGCGCTCAGTTTAATGCCCAGTTCCCTGCGACTTGGCCAGCCCCGCGGCAAACAGAGCAGTCCCTCCACGAGGCTCTTGAACCAGGACTAACGCTGACGCTCTCTCTCTCTCTCTCTCTCTTACACACACACACACACACACGTGTGTGCCAAGCACATCGGCTCAAAGCTCAGCTTAAGCTCCGCAGCCTCATCGCTCTAAACTGAACACGCGCCGGCTGTGAAATACAGACTCATCTAAGCTGTTTCAGCTTCCCCCCAAAGATGGCGCGGCGGGCAGATGCAGCGTTTCCCCACACGGCCCTAACGCGCGCCGTAGATTCAGCCGGGTGTTTGGTGGTACTACGCTGTAAAAGCTTTCAGGGAATGTGCTCCAAGGCTTCCAAGGATGATTGAAATGTCATTTCAGCCAAGATTAGACTAAGCATCTTGGCAGGAAAAATATTTACAGCAAGTGAGCAGAGCAGAGCCCAGCTAAAATATGGCTTCAACTGCAAAGTCTAATGGATAATAAAAGACACCAGTACAGAAGCTCACATTAGCTATGTGTCACTGCAGAACAGAATAGTGTCCCATAATAAGAGCCAACACAGGCACTGCCACAAGCCCATCAGCAATCCTGCTTAAGATAAATGTGGCGTTTTCACCATGTAGTTAGTCAGGCACAGGGCTAATAATCACGGACATAGTGATTCAGGGAATCCAATCCACAGTAACTGGTTCACTGCTGTTGCTCCAGCATCTTCCTACCTTTCCATTTAACAGGCCTGCATTCCGCATAGGCCAGCCACATGATAAGTCACAGGCATAATGGCAATATATGAATGCATTGCATGCTACAGGGAAGCTGCAGTCACGTCCACGTTCGCAGTGGGACGTTTGTCATGGGGCCTTAGCCTGAGATGCCTTTTCAATCAGGTGGTGACGTTCTGCTACCTTGGGAATGGGGATGGGAATGGAATGGGGGGGGGGACATTTCTTATGCAGCGCTACACACTGCAGACATTATATTCACAGTCACGGATTTACAGCCTGGGATGAGACGTGTCAAATAGAAAATACAATCTCGGGCCGGCAGTTCTATTACCTCAAGGACTGAAGAAGACACACACCCTCATCCAGCCCAGCCTCATGCGGGAGACAAACACTCCCATGATTTATAATGGGGCTGCTGCGGGGGAGGGACGTGTCTGGCCACAAATAGAGTGTCAAAGTTCAGTTTTCCCCCCGCCTCGCAGCTCAAGGAAGTGCAGTCTCTGATTTCCTGTGTTTATTATAGTTGCCAATAACTGCAGCCATATTCACAGACTGGAATTTATGGCAGCGTTTAAGTCACAAGCTTCCTTTGATCACAGACAGACTGATGGGCACCAATGAAGACATTTGCCTGCAATACAGCACACAGAATTCTTTATTATTGGTTATAAAATATTTGTTACCAAACGTTCACATTGATGGTCAGCGCAACGTATTGAGTGTAGTAGATGCCAAATCTGAACACACCCATAACGTCAATCTTCATTGCCACAAGGTCCAAAAATGGGACCAAAACCATCACAAAAACATCACGATGGCCTCTAGCATTTTGGAAATTTGATGACGCTTGGTTGATCCCATTTTAGTCGTGTGATGAAGGTAAAATGGCATATTGATCGATAGAGTATGTGCACATACTGTCAGTTCATTTGTTAAGATAACGCATTATATTGTCACCCATTACCTCTTTACATTGATTTGTGACTGCTCAAAATCCCATTAGTAAAACTAACTGCCATTTCAGAACTATAGCCTAGAGAACTATATGTTTGCAGGTCAGAGGCATTATGAATGGCAGAAAACGTTCCGTCAGAGTAATGTTCTAATGAATCCAAGGTCAAGGGTTTGGATTATGAAATTCTCGCTGCCTTCATCTCCGGTTCATAAAAACATTGGTTTAATTCGTAAATTAAGGCTCAAGACAATGCAATTACACATATAAAAGACTTCTCTTTGTACAATCTTTTCACATAAATCATTTAATATGGAACAAAACAGACAATACACGGAGATATAATTTTGTCTTCTATATTGAATCTATTATTGAATATATTTACATCTGATCTACTGCAAACTGTGGCTTTGCCTCAACAGAGCATGTGCATTATCTGGCTTTGAACAGCAGTGTGGATCAACCTGACAAACGTAAACACACGGATGACACCAATCCCCTTTCACAAACAGGAGAAACAGGTAAGCTGGAGAACAGGCCACTGCAGAAGTTAACTTCCAGCAGATGAGCAAACATGAATGTTAGCCACACACACACGCACGCACGCACGCACGCATGCACGCACGCACACGCACACACACACACACGAAACGAGATAAGAAGCTGCTTTGGAGCATCCTTTTCATCCCTCATTTCACCCATCTCTGGCTGTGTCTAATTGATAGCACAAGCCGAATCAACTTCAGTGCCTACCAGGGTGCCCTCAGAAGTACCATTTCCCTCAATTAGTTCCAGTGTCCGCCATGTAAAAAGGGCAGCGCCTTCCTCCGCTGCAGCGGCATGTAGCGCCGCTTCCTAATGACGTTATCTGCGCTATGTAGCTAATAGATTGTGACCGCTGTGCTTTTGACCACAGCTCCCCCTCCTCCCCGCAAGTAGTCGGGATAACGGGGGGGGGGGCCTGCACCTTGAAGCTGTAGCGTGCAGGTACACGACACGCGGTCTGCCAATGTGCCAGCGCTAGACCCTTCTGGGCTCTCAGACGAGCAGGGGACAGCTCTGCTGTTTAATGAAGCGATGGGATAAGGCGAAAGAGCATGGGGAAGGGGAAAGAAAACAGAGGAGAGAGAGAGAGAGAGAGAGAGAGAGAGAGAGAGAGAGAGAGAGAGAGGGGTGGTGAGGTGAGACGTAAATAAGAAGAAGGACCACAAGCATAAGAGAGGAAAAAAGGGAGAGAGACTGAAGAAGAGAGGAGAAGTCTGCATACTACTACACCGCACATATCTGTACATGTTGTTCACACACCACGTAGCCATATCTATAGTTTGCTCTTTTAAGGTTACTGTTAATACACTGCGCATGTATTTCATTCATACAACTGTAAACCAACTGTATACTCCTGTCTACGCTGCACAATATTGTCCTGCCAGCACCGCCTGTACTGTAGATACATTGTATGTCACAGTGGACTGTTCTGCACTCTTTTTTGCACTTCTGGTTTGACGCAAAAAGCATTTCGTTGTCTTTGCACTTGTACTCTGCACAAGGACAATAAAGTTGAATCTAATCTAATTCAATCTAATCCAATACAAGAGCGTGAGGAAAGGTAAAGAGACCGAAGGAAAGGAAGTGAGAGAAAGAGTGAAAGCAATAAATAAAGAGAAATAAACAAGGAGTGAGCGAGAGCACGGTGGGTGGGTGAACAAGCGAGAGGGGAGAGGGGAGGAGGAAGCCCCGGCCACAGGAGAGGCGTTAGCAGATACGGGCGTCCTTGGAAGTGCCTGACTCATGACTGCAGCCCTAGGCAGAGACACAAGAGGAGTGGGTGTGAGGGGCCTGTAAAGGACACATTTCTAACCACAGGTGAACACCACTACAAGGGCGAATGGTGTACGCTTATGGGTGTGTGTGTGTGTGTGTGTGTGACAGAGAGAGAGAGAGTGTGAGACAGAGAAAGATGAGCCCGAAAGACAAAAAGCACACTTACTGTATGCTAGATCTGATTGACCATCCTCATGCTGGAGCGCCAAGAGGCCACTATATAAAGCGAGTGCATGTGTGACTGATTACACCAACACAATACACAAAATCATGATACACCAACATGACACCAGCAGGAGCAAAGCCACGGTGTGTCCTGACTCAACTTGAGAGAAAGTCCCTGACCTGCTAGGAAGGCCTGCGCTATGCGGATGAGCGAGTCCTAGAGGAAAAGAGGAGGGTTGTGTCTTGGCTCGGTTAGTTTCACGCAACGCCTGCTGCTTTGTGGAGGAAATTAATTTCACAAAGAAAAGAAATAAAACTACTGCCGCAGAGCATGGCGGAGTGGAAGGAGCGGACTTCTTTTGGAGGGGGGCGCTGGGCTATCTGAAGACAAATGGAGCAGAAAGAAATTCTCGGGGCGAGCAGGCGAATCAGTCAGTCGAGGTCTCTCTTCGTACTTGCCTCGCTCCAAACTCACGCAGCCATCTGACAGTTTGGATCACAATGACAAGAGCGGCCTCGGTCAGAACTCCTTCCCTGGGCAGCACGAGACATTGGGACTCAAGTGTGCGGTCCCCACCACCACTTCCTCCATCTCCTCCTCCTCCTCCTCCTCCTCCTCCTCCTCCTCCTTGTCCTCCTCTCCAGTCTGCCAGATCTGGGTTGTCACCAAGCACCAGCCAATGGAAAATAACAGCAGGACAAACAACCTTGAAACCAATAGCAACTGGGCGCCAGGACAACCGGCCCGGTTCCCCTGATACTGCAGAGTATCAATTGGCTTCAGTGGCTGAACAAGGTCACCGGAATGAGAGAAGCCGCTGCTGCAGCAGCAGGTAGGCTAGCCTAGCGTAGCGTAGCGTAGCACGTGCTGGTTGCCCCTGGATCTGAATGGTGGGAGCGCTGACTCAGAGAGATAATGATTAGATGATAATTAATATAATCTGCTTGTTGAAATGTCAACATTAAGAACCATGAATCAAGTTGTTTCCAGCAAAAGGCCATATACGGTTTCTGCTGTTAAGAAAAGGCTGGGATCACAGTCTGCGCTCTGAAGATCTGTGGCCATTTTTTAGAATGGTAAGATCACGATTTTCCACTGAACAAAAGGCGGTGGGGTCTTGGTCCTGTATTTCATGAACCATCAGAAAACATCCTGTTATTCATCCCTGCTCACAAAAGGCTTTGCCATCATCTTTGGGCACATGGACTGGTTTTCAAAATGAACTGTAACTGTAACAAATGAAATCTGCTCTAGGTCCACACACTGCTTTTACTGTATATATTTGCTTAGCATTATGTCACACACCAAAAACCAACAACAACAACACCTACTACTACTACTACTAAGTAAAGCCAAAGCCAATGAAAATCACCGTAGCTGGCATGCGATTGGTGCATCCATGCCAGGCTGCAGAATCCCTAGGCTAAATACATCCCAGGCTCCTGAACCTGTAACCTATCCCCTGACAGACATCTGTTGTGATGGTACGGTGCAGAGAGTAATCTCTTTACATGGGAGTGCCATGGCCGGCCGGCCTGCAGCACAGTGACTGACTGGCAGATTGACTGACGAATCCCACAGGCAGGACGGCAACAGGCAGGATGGGAGCAGCTCAGTGGTGGAGATGCTGATGGATGCCAAGAGAAAGGGAGGAGGGGAAAAAAGACCCATCTCCCTGGAGACAGAGGAAGTGCATTAGTTCCCTCTACACCGCAGTCCCGCTTTCCTCAGCTATTACCCCCCCAAGCATACCCACCACATGCGCGCACGCACATTTGTGCCTGCCTGACACACACTTGAATGATTCACTTGTTAGCGGGTGTGCGTGCGCGAGAGGGAGTGTGTGTGTGTGTGTGTGTGTTTTGAGAGGTTGAGTGATGAGCTTGTGTGTGATTGCAGGCTTACGTTCGCCGAGGGCCCAGGTTTGTGTCTTGTGCCTATGCACGCATGCACACACAAAGACACACAAAACACACACATATACACACACATACATACACACAGAATTAGACAGATATCGCTCCACCAGCAAACTGGACCACATGACACAGAAAAGGCGCATCACTCCCACGTGAGCACCTGCAGGAGAAAAACAGAGTCGGCACGAGGGCCCGAAAAGCCTCTCCCATTAATGCCAAGATCCTGGGGCGGAGGTTGGGCGGGTGACATGCAAAGTTAAGGAGATTACACAAGCAGATCTACCAGGCCCAGGGTGGCAAAGGCAGTACCAGCAACAGGCAAAATCCTGCCCCCTCTGCCCGCCAACTCCCACTGTTTATCGGGCACGGGGGAGCATGCTGGCTGGGATGCCTGGCATGATGAGGGGCTTCATGCAGCTTTTAACTCCAATACTGAGTCCCAAAATCATCCCTTTCCTTTCTATCGGAGTGATTTTATTGACAATTCCATTGCCCTGCCTGTGTGTCTGTGTGTATGTGTGTGTGTGCTTTCTAAAGGGGGGGGGGGGCAAACCAGGGCTAGATACACTGCGAGTGGCATTAACAGCCTCGTGGATTAATAAAACAAGCCCGAAATGAAATGACCTGAATTACACATCAATTAGGCATCACGGTGCTGAATAATTGATCGTGTTTTCCCAAAGATGCTGTTTTACAGGCCACGGGCCGATGACTGAGCTCTGCCTCTGCGGTGACTGTTTTTCCTCCTCCTCCTCCTCGCCTGACAGCTGGCTGTGTTGGAGCACACCGGGCTGTGGGGGAGACAAGGCGCAGGGTCTCCGAAGGTGTCATTACTGACAGACACACAGACCGGAGGGAGGAGAGAGGGATGGAGGGATGGAGGGATGGAGAGAAGAGGGAGGGAGGGAGGGAGGGGGCTACGGAGGCAAGGAATAGACAGCAAGGGAGAGGTGCAGGGCTGGAAGGGGAGGACTGAAGAGTATGGCAGATAGGGAGAGCAAGGGGACAAGGAGAGAAGAAGAAGAAGAGAAAGAGAGAAAGAAAGAAAGGAGAGAGAGAGACAGAGAGAGAAAGAGAAAAAGAGAGAGAAAGAGAGAAAGGAGAGAGAGAAAGAGAGAAAGGAGAGAGAGAGAGAGAGAGAGAGAGAGAAAAAGAGAGAGAGAGAAAGAGTAAAAGAGAGAGAGAGAGATTGATTCATGCCTTTAAATCAGTTCACCAACAAAATATAGTTTGGGCATTTGCATATAATGTTCAACAATGAGATTACGCATGAGAGAAATAGTGGTACATCAGTAGCGGAAGGTCTTACACAGATATCAACATGGTGATTGAAATCCCAACCCCAGTCACAAGGGCGTAGAATGACTGATTGCAGTCTGACAGCTCCGTGGTGGGGATGAGACCCCAGACATCTATTCTGGTTCCCTGGTGAGTTCGCTCTGCCTTGGAGAACCCGCCGAGGACTAGTTTCATGAGGGCAGAAATACTGCCGCAGAACGGGCCGTACTTACGGTGGTCCAGATTCCAGCACATCCAGATTTATCGGATTCCGATAGAACGTTTGGCGCCAAGGCAAAGCCATTGCACATAATTATCCCATCAAACAACATAGGAGTGCTAAAAGGGCAGAAGCACACACAGACACACACACAGACACACACACAGACACACACACACACACACACACACACACACTCACACACACACACGCTCAACATGAAGAGCATAACCCAAACTCCCGCCCCATGCGTTCTCAGGAATTGTCACGACTTGTATGACTGTGGCATTAATCTGCAATATGGAAACAAGTGGTTTAATAACCCTCACGCAGAGGGGGCCGGAACAGAGATTCCTTTGAGCGCTGCAAGGTTGCCAAGCCTGATTGCATTCCATTCGCAGGCGCTTATTGCCCTCTTGTAAGCGCCTTTAAACACATAGGCCCCCTTCCAGGCTTGTTCAGCGGAACCCAGCTGTGCAAAACTGATGACAAGTGGGCCTGTGTGACGTTAAGTCGTTTTACATGAGTACCGCTCATAAGCCCATGCCCACGCACACACTGAGAAGCGTAGAAAGTTCCTCTGGAGACAGGTTCGCTGCCAACCTGGCTGCATCCTGACCACAAATGAGGCGGGATCGGTCCACGCCATTGCATCAGACCTTGGTTATTTGCAGGCGGCTGGAAGACTGACAGGATGTAGACAATTATGTGTCGGAGCGAAGAGGCGGGGGGAATCTGGCAAGAACATCATTAACTCGGGGGGGGTGGGGGGGTAATGTTCTTGAAATATAACCCAATTTACCTGTTTCCTTAGTTCCTTCATTTCTTCAAAGCGCCAAAGCTGAAGTCTGCTCAAGTGAATCAAAGGATAAGCATGCCGCTTTAAGAAAAGAAAGACGACCGAGTAAAGAGAGGAAATAATGTTAAATTATTTAACCAGAGAGTTTCTGAAGTGCTCAGAGAAAGCAGGGGGAAATGCAGACCTAATTAGGCTATTTCTGTTACGCTGGCATTTCTCAGCGGCGGATTAATTGAGTGTACTAATCATCGTCTTACAGGCTCGCAACAAATTAAAAACCCACAAGAAATGTAGAGCGTTCACTCCACCACAGAACTTCAAAATCCATGTGGACTTCAACAACAAGAAAAGAAATGGTCTTTGGATATCCAAGATTGGAAGTTTATTTACATTTTGCTCTCAGCAAACCAAAATAGATGGCCATTTCCCCCAGGCTTCCCCGCAGGCCAAAGACACTTTGCTTGGGCTAAAACCATTTCATTAGCTGTGGAGAGCAATTGAGGAATTTCCTGGGAAAGCGCTCCTTGTGTGCGACAAAGGACGTTGGCACTGGAGTGTGCCCATCTCCTTGGCAATACTTGTTTCTGGGGGAAGAGAGAGACAGCCTGGAGAGCCTTTCCTTGAAGGTCTCAAAGAGACAGTGCCGAGGCGACTCGAGTCCAATCAGTCGGCTGGCCAGCCAGTGGACTTGGCCAAGGAGTGTGTGCGACACACACACGAAAAATGGAGGTGCTGAAACTGGGGGGCCTCATAAATCTCTCCCTAGGGTGCCTCTGGAAAAGAGAGCGACACAAATCGCCTGACTACTGCAGCATGTTGCACTGATTAATTCTCCATCGGGATTAAACACACACACACACACACACACACACACACACACACACACACACACACACACACACACACACACACACACACACACACACACACACACACACACACACACACACACACACACACACACACACACACACACACACACACACACACACACACACACACACACACAGACACACAGACACACACACTTTATAAGCAAGATCACAAAAGCTTCCTGAACTGTGTGTGCGTGTGAGTTTGAGCACATGCCCCTACCTCTACACCAAATTATGTGGCTGCTAAAGGTTTGATAGCAAAGCAAAGGAAAACTGCTGCTTTGCAACAACAGGGTGAAATAGGGGTTTCATTTCCATAATACATCTTATGAGGCATCACAGGAACTGGACCTGCCCGTAGAGTAAACATTTCAGCAGAGGTGGCAGGCTGTGAAAATCCTTGCTCTTTGCTCTGTTGCTATAGCTACCTGTCAAGACAGAGATAGCAGGGTTTGTCGACGACGTTGCAGCAGGCAGCTTGCCATAAACTACCAAAAGCAAGAAAAACAACCATTTCCTTATTCACAACAATGACTAGGCCAAACCGTAGTGAAGAAGCATTGGACACCTCAGATAGTCCATGCTCTTGTGAAGGGCTTGCAAATGCAGCAGATAAGCACCCAATACACAATCACCACGGCTCTCCATTAGCTGCCAGTGCAGTCTCTTATCAGGGCACACGTGCATGTGCTGAGAGCAATCACTGTGTGGACCAAGTGCCACGCTTAAGATACTGGAGGGAGTGGAGAGCCCAGCTCCTGCTCCTGCCCCAGCACAGGGAGCCTGCTGTAGGGGGCGCTGCACTGCTCTACAAAGGTTCATGGTGTGGTGGGGGTATACTGAGAAGGAATTAAGTGTGTGTGTGTGTGTGTGTGTGTGTGTGTGTGTGTGTGTGTGTGTGTTTCTGTGTGTGTGTGTGTGTGTGTGTGTGTGTGTGTGTGTGTTTCTGTGTGTGTGTGTGTGTGTTTCTGTGTGTGTGTGTGTGTGTGTGTGTGTGTGTGTTTGTTTCTGTGTGTGTGTGTGTGTGTGTGTGTGTGTGTGTGTTTCTGTGTGTGTGTGTGTGTGTGTGTGTGTGTGTGTGTGTGTGTGTGTGTGTGTGTGTGTGTTTCTGTGTGTGTGTGTGTGTGTGTGTGTGTGTGTGTGTGTTTCTGTGTGTGTGTGTGTGTGTGTGTGTGTGTGTGTGTGTGTGTGTGTGTGTGTTTCTGTGAACACTGCTCATTAGTTGACCCTCAAAGCACAACTGCGAATGTTGAATCCAAAAAGAGAAACAGACTGCTAATCTCCAAAATCTATGAGCACTTATATATCATGTATAAGGCAGGAATAAAGTGGAACACATGACTGATTGACACTTGCTTTTCTGGGTCACAGGATCACAGGAGGTCCATTATGCGGTTCAAACAACCAAATACATATCAGCAAAAACACAGTATCATGAGCTGCATTAAAGGCTAATTAACTAAGAGGGAAAATCATCAAAACATATTGTAGAGATGTTCATTTCTGTTTCATTTCCAATAAATGGTTTGGTTCAAGGTCTATGAAGGGAAACATTTTGGTTTCAGAATGCATCACGGCACCAGTCGATTTCCACATATTTCACTAAGCAATCAGAGAGGAATGTGTAGAGATCGCCAAGACCGCCTCAAAAGCAGCCATGTCTCCAGATCACACCACTGTCAGATTATCTGACAGATCATTTGTGTTTCACACACACACACACACACACACATAGATATTTTGTGTATCACACACACACACACACACACACACACACACACACACACACACACACACACACACACACACACACACACACACACACACACACACACACACACACACACACACACACACCTTGCGAGTTTGAGAATGTCTTGTGAGCATTCCCTGAATGATTCCATAACAAACAGACACTCCTCTACGGCCTACCTGTAGCTCCTCGTAGGCCTCATCAATGGTGGTCACCTGGTGCTGTTCATGTAAGGCGGGCTCATCGCAGAAGAAGCACACGAGACTCTTGTCGGTGAGGCAGAAGAGCTTGACCTTCTCGTGGTCCTTGCAGGGGTAGGTGCTCCTCTGTGCATTGAGGATGGCATCCAGCGGGAAGGCAGAGTATCTCTCCACGATGTTGGAGAGCTTGAGGCTCGGGGAGAGCAAGGGGTCGGCGAAGGTCCTCCGGCACTCTGGGCAATCTCTGGCGCCGTGATGCTCCTGCCTGCTCCAGTGCTCCGTGATGCACTTCCGACAGAAGTAGTGCTCGCAGCCGAAACTGACAGGGTCTTGGTAGATACTCAGGCAGATTGAACACAAGAGCTCGTCTTTCAGACAGCAAGCCATTTGCACGTGTGTAGAGGAAGCAGCATTTAAGTAAGCCAGACCGACAGGGGGTTGTGGCTCAGTTGGGGTAGAAGTGTTTAGCCTATTTGTTTTCACTTTCACTAGTCTAGGTAGGCTGCTTATGATTGGACTAGTTTATTATGTCAATCTGACCATTTCACGGCTGCGAGGTGTCTTCCTCTGGTTCACCCTTCCTCTAGCCTCTGTGAAAAACAGTGACAAACACGTCAGTTAGTTGCATTGATGTGTTGATGCAGGAAGACAAGACAGCGTGTATCCATGCATCAACACTGTCTCTGTAAACAAAGAGTAGCAAAACAGTGAAATCGGCTAAGTATAAAACAATGTTATAGCCGGCATTTTAAGAGCATCAACAAATGGATTTCTACGGAATCTGTGATATAGTGTGCTGTGACGTTAAATATGCCGATCGCGAACTCGCTTGCCAGGTGGCTTCTTTGCAAATGATTAACGTTAGCCTGGCACTGTCGCTCGCTCGGGATAAGGAATGCGGAGCTTTCATGGGAAACCCGCCTAGATGACAATATTACTTGAATATGAACTCCAGGTTTGAATTCCATGTGTGCCCTTTCTTTTCAAATGGGTTGCTTGAGCGAGACACTGTGAAGCTTTTCAACACCGTATCACACGTCGCAGTGCTCAACTTTAAATAGTCATAAATTCGCTTTACCTATGGCTTTGACATCACTCAGTTAGCAAGCTATCGCTAGCTGCCTATAATACATCTCGCTAACTAATTAGCTAGCAGACTGGCTAGCTTAGTATGTAAACACTCATTTTGTTCTGCATAGATAAAACATACACTCCGAATCTGCCATACATCGCTAAAAAAGAAATGCGCCGTAGGTAATGTCCCTACCGTTTTCAATTCTTGACAAGCCGTGCCAGATTGACCATTTCGGACAACTTCTGCGCCTCCTCCTCTTTGCGCTCTTACAACCTGCACTAACTCTGCTTGTCCAATGCCCAAGTCAATCCAGGAAGGAATGAAACACAGCAACGGGATAAACCATTTTCAGTGTACTAATACGAGAGGTTGGACGAGCCGTTACACATTTTGTAGTACATCACAATGCAAGGTAGTTGTGACCAGAAATGCACATGTTTGTGAAAATAAACGTTACATTTTATTTGTTAGGTGTAAATATTGCATTTATAAAAGAAGCTGCATTGTCAGCAAATCAGTAAGAGGAAAGTGCTCCCCCTACGAAAAATATGGAAACGCGCAAGCTTCCTCATTTCCAATCCAGGCGAGAGTTTATTCATAAGCATTTTTAGGTGCTTTAACTGCGGAGCCTGAACTGCCTGCGTTGGCGCATAATATAGCCTAAGAATGAAAGAATAGCCCATCGCTTTAACTTCAAATGATTTGTTCCATCTTAATCACTTTGATTTGGATCACAAACACGAAACAAGTCGTAGCTTGAAGCCTAAAATGACAAAGAATTATGTTCAATTCTGATTTGGCTACACAATAATATTGTTATGTTGATTAGCAGATTTTGAACTTTATTTAATGGGGAAGGCACCAATTGATTCCAGCTTGGAAGAGTGCAAGGTGTCCTTTGTGGCACCCAAGCTCTCAGGTTGTATTTTCTCCCAGCCAGGGATGGGAGTCTGACTTATGCTGAATGCCATGTGATTTCCAAAAATATTATTATTAATAATACTGTAATAAAACAGCCTGAAAACTAAAGAGAAATCTGAAAGTCAAACATCAAATCATGAAGGGAGACAAGCCTGAACTTGTCCCATTTCATCTCCTCAATTCTTCTGTGCTCAGCCAAAATGAAACATGACACTGAAGTGGTGCAATATAAGACACAGCACACTGCACCACTTCTCAGTGCACCCGAGTAGAGTGATGAAGAACAATAAAAACGAGACCAAAAAACTCCAGTCATTCATAGCAGGAAGAAAAAATGCAACCATACACATGCACGGCAAAGAAGCACACAGAGGTTAGTGGGTTGTGGTTGACATCAGACAGATCAGTCTTCCTGAAAGGTGATGTTGGTTTCTTGTAAAGCAAGTCAGAGTAGCTGTAATCTAGACAGATTCCTGAAAGCGATACGCTCTTGTTTATAGAAATGTGCTGTGTGTGCTCTGTGTAACCTGCTGAGTTATCAGAATCCTTACATGGCACAAGCAAATTGAATTGAATGATAAACTGATCAAAACTAGTGAAACCTGTCTGGAATCTCATCTACAGAAAGCCCTACAGGCTTATATTGGGCCATAACTGACTGCATGTTTTCCTTCAGCTTTTCAATCATGGGATGTCCTGATATATATATTTCGTAATACCTGGAATGCACATGCGTAAAAGAGCAGCTGCATGAATCTACTTTTAAAGATGCATTTGAAGTCTTGCAATACACCAAGATTGCTTGATCTTGTTGGTGTCTATCTTTAATCTTTTAAGGCTCTCTCTCAGTTGAATGCCCTTTATCTTTTATCTTACAAGGAACATGCCTAACTGAAATTGCATCTCCAAAAACAAATTCAGGGGATTGGAACTCAGCTACTTTAGATGTAGTGACAAACTGAAGTGTTTCAGTAGAGCCGGACATATTTCATAATAACACACTTAGGAGACATAATCTGCCCACCCCCGGTCAGTATAAAATGAACATTGTGCATTCCTGAAGATGGTATTGTGTGCTGGGCATTGTCCTATATTCCAGTAGCCATGGCACTGCCAGATCAAACTTAAAGTATCATACTTAGCAACATGTTATACATCATTCATATTTACTTGTACAAAAATATAACAATATAGACAATGATGACAGACGACAATATTGGATATTACAGTCATTCAGACATTTTCATGGGTATGGCTAAAGTGCAAAATATAACAAATTCATCGAAAAATGACATAACATCAAAAGGTCTTCAGCATCAAAACTTTACAGTTATTTTTGTGCAACAGCTGTGAATCCATTAATACTCGTGGTCCAGCTTCACTGATGGAACGCACTTAACCCATCCCAAGCTCATTTACACATAGTTAAAAAGGTGTTTAATACAAAGCAAGCATATCATTTTTGATCACTGGTGATAGGCCTACAAAATGGGATTCCAAGTACCTGATCTGCTCACCTGCTTGGAATACCGAGAAACGACTTATATACATTATAGTACAGTGGCAAGAAAATATTTTATCAGTGCAGGGTAAATACATTCTATTATACATTCAGAAATGAATGTGGTGGCTGATATAGAGGCATTTATCATTTCCATTAATTGCATTATATAGCAATAGCATAGTTTGGCCACAAGGTGGCACCACAGTCCTGTCCAAAATGTCTTGTGGTGAAAAGACAAGGTAAACAATAATGTAGTTTTCCAGATGTACAATGGATATTTGATGAGTAGCCATCACTGACGGCAACATTCATTTTTCAGATAAGACAAAACATCAGATCTAAAATGTACATTACAATACTGGCCTGAACTCTCAGATGTGTATACTATGGAACGGGGTCTGGCCCTGACTGGGCATAGCCCTGGGCCAGCCCTGTGTCAGACCTGTGTCAGTGTAAGCTCCTATCAGAGGAATGTGTGTTTTAGAGCACCATCTCACTACGCCTCCCTCAGATTCCCTCACGGGGAGACTCATTTTCTTCCAGTCACTCTCCAGTCTTTGGGGCACTGAGCAGCATGTCCTATAAGTATATATCCTTTTTTGATCCCGTGATTAACCCAATTTAACCGAATTAGTGAACACACACAGCACACAGTGAACACACAGTGAGGTGAAGCACACACTAACCCAGAGCAGTGAGCTGCCTGCCCAACCAGTGGTGCTCGGGGAGCAGTAAGGGGTTAGGTGCCTTGCTCAAGGGCACTTCAGCCGTGGACTGGTCGGGGGTCGAACCGGCAACCCTCTGGTTACAAGCTCGACGTCCTAACCAGTAGGCCACGGCTGCCCCAAATGTCCTGGTACAGACCTCAAACCTCCTCCAGTCTCATTAGCACACAAACTCCCCCGTCTCTGGGACTGCCGTGTGAGCCTCCTTGCCTTGCTCCGTTTGGCCGGGGGGGACGTCCACTTCCTCCTGGGACAACGGCAGCTCGCTGTCCATCTCGGGAGGCCGTCCGTTGGGCCGCGGCGTGCTGGCACCAGCGGGGACGAGAGGAGCTGCCGAGGCCGGGGCCGAGGCCACGATGCTGAGGTTGAGATTGACGACCTGGTGAACGGTGGGAGACTGGGGAAGCTCCTTGCGGATGTCGTCATGGGTCGCGTAGACGTTGGAAGCACGAGCAGCAGGGCTGGGATGGGGCCCGGTCGAGGGCCCGGACCTGGTTTGTTTAGCTGACGAGGAGACACTGGGGTCAGCTAGGTCACTGTTGTTGAGGAGGAGCTGGCACTCTGGACGACTGGGCGAAGGAGGTAGGGGAACTTTCAGACAGCCATTTTCAACCTGAGAATGATGTGTGTAAGAGATAGAGTGTGTGTGTGAGAGAGAGAGAGAGAGAGAGCGAGAGAGAGAGAGAGAGAGAGAGAGTTACAAGCATAATAACACATGACTTCAGCAAGTAATGGCTCCAAATGCCAGTGAAAACTGAGATTCAGTCGAAACTTACTTTAGTTTCCTTTTCCGGCGGACCTGTGGGACAGAAGTAAGTCATGAGAACGCACTTTGAAGTTGTCATGGTAAGCAAGGGAAGGATGCTTCGCAGGTGAGAAAACAGATTCGCAGATAGGATGCATGGGGTATTTACACACGGGGATTCACCAAGACTGTGACATACCATAAACCTGATAACTTAAAATGTAAAAAAAGTTTCAAGTGATAAAATCAGAGGTTTTAGGACCATGAAAGGGCAGTGTCTGAGATATGGCAGGTAAAATGTGTTGTAAACACTGATGGCATTTAAATGTGGTCAGTTAGTCATACCATAACACCTGCCAAAACTGTCCAACTATGTCTGCAAGGTTTGCAGATGAGATCAAATGGAAGATAAGCCTGGCGCTCTTAACGGATCACACAGCATCTCATCGATGCTCTACTTCAAGGATGAGTCAGCTGATGGCATACTGTAGGTGTGATATGTTGGACTCACCTCTTCGATTTTTGAAGTAGTAGACGGCGCAAAGCAGGCCGACAACCAACAGCAAAGCTCCACAACAAGCCAAAGGAGCTAGAATTGAAAGAAAAACAAGAACAAGAGGCCTAATGGATGAGGTGTCCTTGACCAGGTGTACACATGTGAAGGAGCACAGAGGGTATATTGAGGGCCTGGAGGAGAACGTGTGAGAGAAAAACAACGTACTGTATGGCCTCCTTACACCAAACAACTTTGACAAGACTTGGGAAACATTCTTGAAAGATTGGAGTCTTCTAACTAGTGCCCCCCATTCAAGCTTCACTCAAAAGACTCAGATCTTTCAAGAATCTTTCCCAAATCTTGTCAAAGTTGTTTGGTGTAAGGTGGCCCTTAATGACTTAAGGAATATGAACATGAGGCCAGAGGTCCAGGCTACAAGTTAGTAGGATGACAATTTTCTTAAAGGCTACTTTGAACAGCAGACAAATAGTTTATTTTACTGTCTATGAAGAAAAATGAGCGGCTTCTATACCTACAGAAACTTCAATGACATCCGATTCTTAATCCATAGGTATTAATATGTAGTTGGTTCTGTCTTTGCAGCAGTGACAACTGTCCTTTTGCGAAGGACAATTATTGACAGTTCATCAGTGACAATCATTTTCACCCAGATTTAGCATCAAATGTGACCAACACAAGTTGCTTGAAGCAAGTATGCCTATTTGTGCAGGATGGCAGCACTGCATTTCATGCAAGTATATGTGCACCTCTTCAAAAGTTAATGGTACTCATGTGCAATGTTACATATGCTCAAGGCAGAAAGCATGTTGCTAAGCATGTACTGTAAGCCAGGCGTGTCAAACTCGTATAGAAAAAGGGCCAGATTTGTTTGAATGAGACCTCGTGGGGCCCATCACTGAAATGGTCATCATCATTTTTCTGCATGGGTATCAGAGTGTTGTTAGATGATATACTCCTTTACTATATCCACTTATGAGCAAACAAGTACAAATCATGTACTGCTGTCATATACTGCTCTTTTCCTCTCGAAATGGCCTCTTCCTGAGGATGGTTTGTAGTGCTATATTTAATCAATTTTATCATATCATAGAGACATTGCTCATTACACATTGTTGTACTTTCCATTCTAACTTCCCAAAACATCTGGGGGGGCTGCATGAATCCTGCTAGTGGGCCTTATCTGACCCCGGGGCCTTATGTTTGAGACCCCTGATGTACGCAGTACTACAGGCACTGCAACCCAATGCAGCCAAGGATGCGCTATTTGGTTAATAAATCCATGTCTTAGTTAAAATTCAACCTCTTGACTCCCTCTTTTGCTGTGGCCTTACCCCTAGGTCATAAAAATGGGTTTACCTGTCAGATCAGTGGTGCCTGAGGTGCCATTAGAGGGCTTTGAGATCACACTTTGTGGTCCTGTCGACGTGGACCAGGTGTGTGGAACAGTCGAGGGTGTGATGTTGCCGGCTCGATTGGGCATTGGCGGGCCCAGGGTTGTGACCTGCGTGGTGGCCCTCTGTGTGGTGGTCGAGCTGGGATCCACCAGGTCCATAGGGACTTTACACACAGTGTCCGAAGTGGGAGTGCCCTCCTTCAGGACGCCGCCTGGCGCACACCTTCAAAGAGGAAAGCAACCTTGATCATTTGGTCACGAAAGTCAATCAAAAGAACAGGGGAGGAGAGAGGAGGAGAGGAGAGGAGAGGAGAGGAGAGGAGAGGAGAGGAGAGGACAGGACAGGACAGGACAGGACAGGACAGGAGAGGAGAGGAGAGGAGAGGAGAGGAGAGGAGAGGAGAGGAGAGGACAGGAGAGGAGAGGAGAGGAGAGGAGAGGAGAGGAGAGGAGAGGAGAGGAGAGGAGAGGAGAGGAGTGGTATACAGCCCAGGCCATATGCATGCAGGAGAGGGGCCCCTCTCATACTGATCTAGATAAAGAATGATGGGGCGGCAACAATGCGATAGTCTATCCAGTGTTGTTTATAGATCAGTGGGAATGAGCCGGAGGACCAAGGAGGGAAGGAAGGAAGGTAGGAAGGGAGGATAGATAAAAAGACGAATGAGAGGGGCCCGAGGTGTTAGCAGCCACAGTGTCCTTGAAGGAGTCATAAATGCAGCTCTAGGCAGAGACACAAGGCGAAGAGGAGAAGGTGGTGTGTGTGTGTGTGTGTGTGTGTGTGTGTGTGTGTGTGAGAGAGAGAGAAGTAGAGAAATAGAAAGAGAAACGTAGAGAGAGAGACAGATAAGAATACGAGACACACTTTTAAACACAAGTGAGAATTCCTTTAAAGGGTGGTGTCCCCTGTGTGTATGTGTGTGTGTGTGAGAAAGAAGCGTTAGGGCTGTAAAAATATGCATATTGAAACCGAAATCCCGACACTCATCCATGAACATGTGTCATGGTGTGAGAAGGCAGAATCGTGACACACCCCTTCCAGTGTGTCCAACAGCTTTGCAGCTGTTGCATCATATACTGTAGATATAATATATTAAAGGAATAGTTCGGAATTTTGGACATAGGACCTCATTTCCAACTTTACCGAGGTGATATAGGTCGGTGGAGACTGTTTATATCGCGTTTAACCCCTTCCTTCAGTTGCAGCGTTCCCCTTTGCTAACGCTGGTTCTGAGCTAACGCATTTCAACGGTAACATCCAAAACTTACCAAAACCGTCTTACTCACTCGACAGCACACCCGAGATAAGTCAATTAAAACGTCAGACTATCGATATACATGTCCGTGTTGATAGAATAATTTTAGAGATAAAACTAACCTTGCAACTCAATGATTTATTACATTTTGAGGGACTAGTTTCTCAATATCAATCCGCCACTGCCATACAGGGAACAAAGTAGGCTATTGCAATGCGATGCAAGGTTAGTTTTATTTCTAACATTGTTCTATCAACACAGGCATGTGCATCAATAGTCTGACGTTATAATTGATTTGTTTCGGGTGTTCTGTGGAGTGTTTTCAGTGGCAGGCTGGATATTACCGTTGACTTGCGTGATCTTGGCACCAGGTTAGCACAAGATGAACGCTGCAACTCAAGGAAGGGCAGAAATTCACTGAAAATGGTCTTCACCGACCTATATCACCCCGACTAAGTTGGAAATGAGGCCCTATGTCCAAAATTCCGAACTATTGCTTTAACATCATATAATATTGTATATTATTATATAAAAATATGTGTGTATATTCAGTGTTCAAAATTAGTCCATTACTGTACACAGGCTTTAGAATATTCTAATCCTCTTCCAAATTGTTAAAATAATTACACACACAAATCGAGGTATGTACTGTATTGAACTGTGGGTCAACAATTGTCATACAAATAGAATTGTGAGTTTGGTGGATGGCTACAGCCCTAATGAGCGTGTGTTTGTGCATTGAGCTCGGTTTTGCTGAGGGTGGGCTGCATATCTCACCTTGAGTAGGCTTGGCACATCTGGGTGCTGGAGCTCTGATCGGAGAAAGTCCCATCTGGACAGTCCTCACACTTCACATTTGCACCTGCCGTTCCTGAAATGAATGAAAACTAATAGTGAGCAATAGCATGAACAAAAATACAAACAGCCATTGGATGACAAGTAAACCTTTCTGTTGATGCCCTACCTGCTGTGACAACGCCCTGACCAGGTGGGCAGGGTGTGTATGCTTTGCAGTGTTCTGTGCAATATGGCTCTTCATATCCATTGGAGCAGTACCGTCCAGACGGACATCTACATTTTGCATCCCTGGTTGTTGAGCAATTCTGAGCATATTCCAAGCTTTCTGTCAAAAAGAGAGATCAAGATGCGCACACACACACACACACACAGAGAGAGAGAGAGAGAGAGAGAGGGAGGGAGAGCAAGAGAGACAGAAAGACAGATTGATGCATTTTCATGGACACCCTGGCACTGATCTGCCAAACAGACAGCATTGTATACAACAAAACATCAGTATATCGTGTATGGGAGGACCTACTTTTACATGCTGTGCATTTGAAGCAATTTTTGAAGTAGTTGTACCCAGACCATCTCCCATTCGAACAAGGCGCACAGACCGTTTCCTTCCCCTCGGAGCATTCTGATTTCATATGAAACCCTGCAACCACAGCAAGTGAGTCAGAGCTAAGTATCTGCCACTCACACACATGCATGACACACAGAAAGAGTTGGTAGAAAGTATTAAATATGTTATACAGGCTAATGAAACTAAAGCATAATATCACTTCCACTATTTTACTCTTTCTTTAAGTTATCATAACCAAAGATATATCAAGCAAACCATTTCCGAAATTGAAATGAAGTCCACTTTTCCTCAAACTGCTACAGGCTCTGATCATTTACCAATTTTGAATTCCCCCTTGGGGATCAATAAAGTATCTATCTATCTGTCAATGCCAAATTTAAATTCCAAGAAACCTGCATATTGTGAATAATATAATAAACAACCTGTTTTCATTGTTGCAATGTGACAATGTTATATAGTGCAATTTGTCATCACTGGTGCAGTTTTACTGTGACCTACCAGGTTCACACTTCTTGCAGCAGATATTCAGGTCTTCTTTAAAAATGTGAGTGATATTGTTGCACGATCCATCAGACCCCTACGAAACACAAAGCAACACAAGAGACCCCTCAGTTAACCTCATTTATGACCGAAAGAAAATGAAAAAAAAAGTGGGTGGGCTGGTTTCACCCACATGCAATAATAGTACAACCAAAATCTACACTGCCGTTTTTTCCCCTGTCTATATTTACTTGACCATAAAGCAGTTGCAAATTCCCTCAGATGTTCACTTTAGAGATGACCTTTTTGCTTCAGTCACACTTTACAGTATAGGCATGTCTACTGAAAGACTGTACAGTGTGTACTTGTTAAAAAATATGTAAACACCTGCATTATAATTTATAAACCGTCCTCTAAATAAGTCCTGATATGACTTTCCAATCTACCTGACCTCAGTGTGTGAGCAGCATGTAGGCCATGTGTGAAAAGGTGCTGAGCAGAAGTCACTCGGGTGTGGTTACTGGTAAGTGGCCCCGTATGTGGCGTGATAAGCCTGTTGCCAGGAACTCGGCACATTTCCTGGCGAGCGAGCGAGCAAGCAAGCGAGCGAGCGAGCGAGCACGGGCGCCCGGTCTCATCTCGTCTCCAACCCACATAAGCTTCCTTTCACTTTTACACGAAAATCAGAGACCACACATGACTTCACAAGAATTCACAATGAAAGCACCTCAACAGGGAAAGAGACTAGAGGGGTGATGAAAGAAAAGATGTAGCCTACATCTACAGTACATAGACTAGGCTGAAAACTACAAGGAAAATAAATGACATAAAGAATTAAAATAAGGAACTTTTAATAATAAAATCACATTTTGCTCCATAGCCCTATAATTAGCTTAACTTAAAGATGAGTTAGAACTGACTCAAAGGGGATAATTAGGCCCCAGATATTTTCCTTTAAACCTAAAAAAAACTCCTTATATCGATTGGTTACAAGTAGCATGAAGACATGTTGCATCTATAATTCCTCCATGCTGCTAAAGTAGTGCCATGGGTGTGACTCAGGGAGATACCTTATGGAATAATAATGTTATTAAACAGTAATTACCCCTTGCTTGCCCTTTCTAGCAAAAAGTGAACAGAAAACAATTTTAATAAAATATAAATTTAAGAAAATATTTTGCTGAGCACACTGCCTACATGCACACATTACACACACACACACACACACACACACACAGACACAGTTAAGAATCAGTTGACTTTAGCCAGGATAGAGTTCAAGCCATTTTTCTTCTTTTCGTTGCAAGACATTCAGACATTCTGATTCAATCAAACCAAAGGCTTCACACTGTTATCAGAGACACAACATCAAGATCAGAACCACACAACATCAAGCCTCACCCTCATAACCCCCAGGTCATTGGTGCTGTGACAATCTCATCTACTCTAGGGAAAGTATGTGGAGAGCCCTCATGACAACTTGGAAAGATGTAGTAGCCTAGTAGCTATACATGTCCTGTTTGCTTACCCAGGAATTGTTTAAACATGCGTGTCAAACATAAACTAAACACTTGCGCTGCAGGCTTATTTTTCCCCTTTTCAACTTCAGATGTCAACCAAAACACTGCAAGGCTTAAACCAAGATGAAAGCTTGGGGCATCACTGCATGAATAGCCTACATGTAGCCTACGCATTATACAAGGGGATAATGAACATCGAGTCACACAACAAAACAAAATCGATTCACACCGTTTTTGTTTTTGTTTTTTGTTTTTAACAATAGTAGGCATAACGTTACCACATAAATCTGAACAACGCGGTTAGTGTAGCCTCAACACATGGTAAAATGTAAACTTTCCTTTCGTAAAATAAAAGTGAAACTACTACCTCAACGTGAACATTACCCCAGTGTAAGGTGGGGTAGACTAGGCTACTAATAATGTTTCATAGACCACCAAGAGTAGCCTATGTTACTGGCATTCGTCAGCATATCTGATCATGTATGTAGGCTATGAACTAATACAGAAAGGTAAATTGCGATGCAAGTGACTGTCTTAACAGATGGCGCGGTAGGCTACAGAGCTACACGCAAATTTGTGACCTTACTAATGTGATCTGTCATGCGAGAATGCAAAAATCCGTAGGCAAATATCAGATAACTGGCGTCCACCTACCTCCGTCTTGACAAAGAACAAAACCACAAGAAACAGCAGGCAAGGGATTTGGAAAGCCATGCTACTATCGCGACCACAAACGATAGACCACTTGGTCCTGTCACTGGCAAGTCATCTGTCAAGCATACGGAAGCAAAACATTTCCTTGTCTCCGGCAAGCCGATCTCGCCCCACCAGGAAATTTAACTCCTGCGGGGTTAACCCTCAGGTTGTGTTGAGAAATCCACAGGACTTCATACAACTTAACTAGAATAAAGATCTAGATGCCAGTATCACATATCGTGTGGCTTATATTTGACCTAATTAAAAAATATCAACAAAACTTCGTAAACTGTAGTGTGTAAATGTGTGAAGTTCAAATGTATCATCTGCTCACAAAAGTCTTGACGTGTGTGTGTGTGTGTGTGTGTGTGTAAAGAAGAGCTCGCAGTCCATTTGTAGCCTAGGCTATTAGGCAACACAACTTGGGGACATGTTCTCTCATCCTGTTTCTTTCTTTATTTAGTATTTTGCAATGAGGCGTTTCTCATATCGTGTGATAACAGTGAAGAAAATAATAGGATATAATGACCAGACAAAATATTTTCAAAAATGACTCATGGTTTCAGTCTGAATCATCATCAACTTCCACTGAAAACACATGGCATGTCAAAAAGAGAGAAAGAGAGAGAAAGGAGAATCCTTAATGACACACTATTAAAGTCTGTTGGAGCAAAATGGCATAGCATTATTTCAATAAACTTCCTTTGGCATCTTCACATTTACACCAGAACTATAAACTTGAAAATTGTCCTATAAGGCTTATCTAGACACATTGTGTGAGTTCACTATATATACAGTATGGGTCCCGTGCAATAAAAACTGCCCACAGTATGTAAATTACTTCTTCCGTAAGAAGTGATTACGTTCTCCAGTGTTGTGGCAGTTCGGAAATGAGCCAGTTAACGGGCAACATGCACGGCACTTCTTGTCCACACACCTACTCTATCTTACAGTAAACAAGCAGTCAGTGTCTTGTCCACTCATAAAGAGGTATGTCATTTCATTACAGACCTGCGCTCCATTTGCATGCGCGCACGCATTTATTTTCATGTTGGCTCTCTGGGCTCGTCAAAGAGGAAGTGAGACTCTGACCGGAATGTGTGAGGGCGTCTGTTTCTTAACGCTGCACACAGACAGCCTAGAGTTCTTTCACCCGTGCAGAGCAAGCTGCGGCAGGAACCTGGCCTTTAAATGTCAACAGGTCCAGCAGTGACTCCCTGACAATACAAACAAACTCCCGTGTAATAAGCACTTGTTCCTTTTAAGTGCTCGTCATCCAGACCACATTTCCCGGTCCTGATCACCTCACTTGTCTTCAAAACTTCCATGGAACCCAGATGAACCCGCTCGGTCATACTCAAAATGATCTTCCACAGCCTGTTCAGACTTCATCCTCTGTGCCATTCCTGCCAATCACCAGTGCCAGGGAACCTCAGCTCATTTGCCGCTGGCTGGGATGGGGTAGCTGAGCTCTTTGTTGTCGTCGTCCTCCTCCTGAGTGCTGAACCCCACGGAGTCTGGGTAGGAGCTGGAGGAGCTGGAGGAGCCGCTGGAGGAGGCACTGCGGGACTCCTGCTGGGGCACAGAGGCCTGAAGCCGCTCCGTGCTCCCCTGCCGCTCCTCCCCTCGCTGCTCCGATGCATTGGTGCCCAGGACCACCATTCCTGGAGAGTAGATAAATATAGACCCTGAGAGGAAAAGAGAAACAGAAAGCATACAATAGGTTATAAGGTCATTGACCGACTTTTTGATCTCACAATACTGTGACTGATCGCAAATAACATCAGGGTCAAGGTATTGATTCCCCAGTCACAAAATGCTGATGAAATTTAAGTATTACTAGATTTACAAGACTACTTGTATGTGGAATTGTGGATAGAAACCTTCTGTTGATGAATGTGATGTCTAATATTTGATTGGATTCTGATTGGCTGCCAGCTTTTTATTGTTCTCAAAATCATTCTGAAAGTGATCCACAACGATATCATCATTCTTAATTGACCCTTCCAGAGCCACGCCCTAAAACCGCCACAGGCCAATCGTGCCTTAGCAACCCGTAACTAGGCAAGCAAGGCCTGGCAAGCTTTCGAGTTTTTGCCATGTTAGACTAACCTATGGAGACTGCACAGCCTGTGGGCCATTAAGGGCATTTATTTGGATGTGTGGTGCCCCCAAACACGTGAAATCACGGTGAAATAACATGTTGAACTATAAAGACATGATATAGTTTGAAATACGTATTTTTCTAACTTTACATTTTGCATATTGCGTGATATTTCCATAACCGCGAGATACGTTTCACGATGGCGGCAAAAAGTTCTTAACAGACATTCAACGAGACGTATGTATAGCCCGTCAGCAATTCTGTCTAAAATAATACCTATTTGAAGTACCAATCATGTTATGTTGTCAAATATTGACATTAAGGAAGTATAGCTTAAAACGTTATGCTAGTTTTGTCCCCCGGCGGTTTCATTCGTACTAGCCTGGAGGAACCATCGAAAACAACGCGTACCTTAGACTTTTGCTTGAATAACTCATGAACGGTTTTGTTCAGAGCTGAAAATGCAACTGTAGTTGACAGAGGACAGATGTAGCTCGCTAGTGACCAAACATGAGCTTTCAGTGTGGTGCGATGTCTTTGTAAATTACATTTGTTTAAAAAATCCCGTGTCTCCTCCATTGTAATAGACGGGCAAGGTGCGAAAGTTTGACAGGCGTAGCAACAGTAACTATGGAGGGCGGGACTTCTGGAAGGGTCAATTGTGTTATAATTATGCTTGTTTGGACTTTGACACACAACCTAGATTGACAGTTATCATACTGGATTCTATAACGGTGTAAATATCATATCACACTTTTAAGGATGGCACAATGAGTCATTTCACAATACCAAAGTGTGCACTCCCTGTAAGTGATCTTTGACTGGCTTGTTCTCGTGAGAAAAGGCAAGGTGTAGTTTCAAAATGTGGACTGTGAAACAGGGAAAATCCACAAGCTCGAACAAGCTGCATCGAAGTTTCTACAAATGGCACACGAGACTACCCAGAGTCAAAAAGCAAGGCGCTAGTGATTTCGCTAGTCACATGCAGACACATATGTATATATGGAAAGTTCTCCATTCTCTGTTATGTCCTCTTTACATTTCCTGTCCAATTTTTGCACAACTCCAATAACTCCTGTGTGGTTAGATTCAAGAGAAAATAACTGTTTCTTGAGTTACTCTTTACAAAAAACTAAACCGTTCCCTACTGATTACAAGAGGAAGGCAGCATTGTGCAGGATACAAGTGGGTATCACAGATAGTAAGACTTCAGGCCTGCCAAAACACACACAAGATTTGCCAAATGAAACCAAATAGTGAACGGCTGAATTCATTAAACAAGTTCATGAACAGAAAACAGGCAGCAATAGCATTAAGGGCAACAGCGGCTTTCCTCTCCTGTACACTGTCCCTGTAAATGATTGAGGTGAGTTGCATTCCCTCAGTCCTGGTCAACCGTATCTAAGAACCTTTGACCTTTACAAGAGTGTGGCTTCCAGTTCCCTGACCAAGATGAACGGGACACTGAATCACTGATGAGACAAATACTTGTGAAATTGCGGAACTTCCTCTGAACAGTGCATGTCAGAGGAAGTCAGTCTTCACGATCTGCTACTTGCTGTCAGGCGATAACTGTCTGCTTGGGAGGTTACCACAAAGAGGATAATCACTTGTGCAATCTCTCAAATAAACTCACAAAGGCTACAATGCAATGTTCTGGTTGATTTAACCTCCATCAGGCATGTCAAATGAATACTGTATTACTTAATAGCTGAACCCACAATAGAAAAATCCCCGTGTGCCTTTCAGGACTTTCCATATATACAGTGGGGAGAATAAGTATTTG
This sequence comes from Sardina pilchardus, assembly GCF_963854185.1. NCBI lineage: Eukaryota > Metazoa > Chordata > Actinopteri > Clupeiformes > Clupeidae > Sardina > Sardina pilchardus. The sequence goes on along the minus strand of NC_085002.1, from coordinate 24,828,550 downwards.
AACCCATGCTAAAGTTGACTAAAAAGAGGAATATAAAGTCATCTTTTGGAAATTCAGTTAGCTGGTTTGATTAGCATTCTCAATGAGCATCAAAGGCTAACTGGAAAAAACACCATGCCAATGTCCAGGAATGGTGAAGGGTATGTGATGATGTGGGGTTATTTTAATTCAAAAGGCCATGGGAACTTTATCAGGATGCATAGTCCTGGATCCATGAAGTAGCTGGCTTTTGAAAATAAAAATATATAAAACATCTTCCTGCCTCTATGGGAATTTAACATGGGGGTCAAATACTTAATGACCCCTGTATTTTAAGGAAGAACATGTATTTATTTACGATACATTCTTCATTAACAATCATTAATATCAATTTCCAAAAGATTAGCATGGGTTCAAATACTTCTCCCCACTTTAGCTGAATGATTAAACAATAGGAACACACACACACACACACACACACACACACACACACACACACACACACACACACACACACACACACACACACACACACACACACACACACACACACACACACACACACACACACACACACACACACACACACACACACACACACACACACACACACACACACACACACACACACACACCTTAACTGGAATGCTGCAGATTCAGAAGAGAAGCAGGGTGGGTGCTTTACCGATGACAGGTACACTATAGACTATTGTACAAACATTCCATATTCAGGTGTCTTACTGTAACTCAACAGATGTTAACCAATAGGAAGACAACACATCACATACCCTTATTCATTTTTTCAAGTTTTACCCACAGTGACATACTGGCAAGCAGTCAGAGCCATTTATAGTACACTGACCAATATTTAAAAAAAAAAAAAAAAAAAAAAAAAAACATTATTGCAATAATTCCAGAGCTGAAACACTGTTTGGGCCTCTGACAGTACTCACCCACAGTGTTGCTGATGTTCTCTCCCCTTCCGCTGTTGCTCATGGTGACGTGCTGCGTGCTGCCTTGGCCTGGGTGAGGCTGGGCCGCGGAGTCCGTTCCCCTCGGTGGGCCCCCGTTCCCCGCACTCAGGGGAATCAGCCGCTCCACACGGGGGTCCCCTCCCATCTCTGCCCCGTGCTGCTGCTCCTGCTCGTGCTGGAGGGAGGGTGCACAGATGTTGTAACCCGCCTTCTTTGCTCCTTGCTGCAGTGAAATGAAGACACAATGAGCTTTAGAATTAGATTTAACACTCAAATAATCACCATTACATTTAGAATTCCTTTCTATAGTCCTAGAACATTTTTAGTATAACTTTTCAGTCGCTGATAACCTTCAATATATATGGAGCACATGTATTTGATACCATGCTAAAACAGGAATATAAAATCATCATTTGACAATTGATCTTAATGCCTTAATTCAAAAAATGAGTAAAAATCAAACCGCCAAGGACACTAATTTTCTTTGTGATTGAAGAATGTATCGTAAATAAATAAATGTTTTCCTTAAATGCTAAGGGAAGGAAGTATTTGACCCCCTATGTAACCCTATGGGAATTTAACACAGGGTTAACATAGGGGCAGGCAGATTTTTATTCTTAAAGGCCAGCTATTTCATGGATCCAGGATATTATGCATCCTGATAAAGTTCCCTTTGCCCTTGGAATTAAAATAGCCCCACATCATCACATACCCTTCACCATAGCTAGAGATTGGCATGGTGCTTTTTCCAGTAGGCCTATTAGCCTGTTTGATTTGCATTGAGCTCAATGAGCATCAAACAGGCTAATAGGCCTACTCACTGTATATGTATGTAGGTGAAAAGAGTACTCACATATTTCCCAAATGGCAGACCTAAAAGAAAAGAATGTAAAAGTATGGTTTGTTATCACAGCAGACTGATTTAACAAAGATAATAAACTGTCATTGTCTGGCGGTTTAGTCGGAGGATGCAAAACACTCTTTCTACTTCTCTTGGTTTCAAAGTAGATTACAGAGAAAACATTACAGAAAACAAATAAACTATAGTATGTATGAACCTAACATCTCTGTAAAATCAACAGCCCTACTCAGGTTGGAGTGACTACAGTCTGTTTGTTTATTACATACAAGACAAATATACAAAGTTATTAATTAGGCATTAGTGTAAATACTACTGTCTTGGCCAGTAAAAACATTACTTTTTTCATCTTTCATGAACTTATGAGGAATTATTTTTCTGCCTTGAAGATGAGCGATATTCAGAATTCTGTGAACACGAGAGTGATGACATCAGATTAAATAACTTCGGCAGGAAGTGCTCTTTGATTTACACCTTTTTCCAGCTACAAAGTGAAATGTGTGACATCTGACAGCACATGATGTTCAAGTTACATTTCATGGTAAAATACCACTAAGGAGTGCATGGCATATCCTTACTCTAATAGTTTTTGAATATGTCCTGACTTTTGACTTTATGGACTTGTCTAAGGCCTATAGTTAATTTCTGTCTGACGCTCACTGTGTAAAAACGAAAGCGTGCCTGTGTAACCCGAAAAACATGCACCAGGAAGTCAAAATGCCACATTTTCCCACTTTGCTACGTCTACTTTGAATAAGAAAACCACTGTCATGTAAGATTGACAGTCTGAAGTCCTAGACATTGTTAATACTTCCTTACTGTCTGGAATCTTCCCCACATGCCTCAAAAAAGCCATTCTAATACCACCGCTGAAGCAATCTTCATCCTGTCACCTATGTTATGCTATATATATTACAGTCTATTGATTATTATTATTAGTAGTACAACAGTGCAACAGATTTGTCAGCCAGGTGAAGATGACAAAGCATTCAGCAACAGTTATGGTACCACATCCTATCTCAAACTGAAAAAAAAAAGACATGACGCACACTTGTAATGTAAGTGATACATTCTGCCAACTTCCTTTGACTTCAAAGCATAATGGCTTTCAGAATGAATCGTTCAGGAATAGGTGGCTTGTGATTGAGGCTACCGTACATATCTTGGTTTCTTGGTAAGTGACTTGCTGTGAAGTAGATGCAGAAATTACAACGGCATGAAGAGTTCAGTTGAAACTGAACACACTGAGATGCTAATTTGAAGACTACATCACTATTGAAGATAGGTCACAGATTAAGATGATGTTTTAAACACCTTACAATTACAGCCTTGGAACCTATTCATGGGTTTCATCAGGTCCCTTTCCACAGGTGTATAATATCAAGCACCTAGATCAGGAACGCAGACTGCATGGTGCTTGATTGATACCCCTGGGGAAAGGGACCTGATGAAACCCATGAATATGCTATAAAGCCATGTAATGCAGACATTGATATTTTAGTGCGAATTTATCTGGACTGGAACAGGTCCTAATTCCCATTCAATGTTCATGAATGTTGGGCAGGCTCACAGCGGCCGGTTGGAAGATGGGTTAAAAGGTAACAGTGGCCCCAGCCGTGGCACGACTGGCTGGGGCACCTGCACCGCACGCCGGCGACCCGGGTTCGATTCCCGCCCCGTGGTCCTTTCCGGATCCCACCCCTACTCTCTCTCCTGCTCGTTTCCTGTCATACTCTCTACTGTCCTGTCCAATTAAAGGCATAAAAAGCCCCAAAACGTAATCTTAAAAAAAAAAAAAAAAAAAAGGTAACAGTGAAATGAGGCTATTTAACCAAAAGTGGAATGTGTGCCATGTTTCATTTTCCTGTGGTTTTTATCTGGTCTGGCTTTGAAACCCACAATTTCCGATGTTCATAAAGTTGTGACCCATAAATTCTTTTGTAACATTCAAGCCAACGGATATGGTGAGCTAGACTACATGGTAAGTGCCTGGCCTACTTATTTGGAACATGCAGATGTTTGCCATTACATTTGTGATGTTCGATGTTACCTTTCAAAGTACTCGACAGGTTTGCCTTTGACAGGAGTGCCTTGTTTCCATGTAGCCTGGGTGTTCCCATCCTGCCTTGCGCGGTGATTTCTTTCACGCTGCTAAGGCAGTCTGGACACTAACACCCAAATTTTCGCCTGATGTTGGTAACCAATCACAGAACATCCGAGAAGTTTCCATTGCCTTCTTGCGTCTACATACGACGCCAAAGGATTTACACTGATGTCAATGGCAGCCCTTAGCGTTGCATATGAACGCGCGCGTGCACCTCATGCGTCCTCGTTTGACGAGTTGGGTGAGCTATGCGCGTTTGATAGACATCCGTGGCGCCCAATGAACGGATCTGGGCATTTTTTCAAATACGTAATTACGTAGTAAAAGATATGGACAGAGCTATCACGTAGACGGCAGCAGAGACCGAGGAAGCAAATTTCAACGTTTTTTTTAGGTCTTCTTATTTCGTCATAGGTCTCCTGCGCAGGCTCAGGTGTCGTACATGTGACGTAGGCACGTAGTCTGACCGAGTCTGACCTATGGCGACGCTTTACTCTCGCTGGACGCATGCGCCTTTAACACTTTAGCATTGACTTTCGAAAAACGTTAATTACTCAGCCGATAAGACAGTTACGAGATTATTATGTCAATTTCACAATGTAGTATGTACCCCGACAATAGAAAATGTTCATATAAAGGCTTAAAACGCTTCAGCTCTAACGTAATTTGATGTCAAAGTGACGCTTACGCCCCATAGGATTCAATGGAATGGCCAGCTAGCCACGGTCTTCTCGTTAGCATGGCGGCCGCCATACTGTCTACACTCTCAGAACGTTCGCTGCCCCCTTGGGTAGGCGTTAGCCAGGCTAGTTTCCATGTGGAATTTAGTGGAATTAGTTTTGATGGTTTTATGCTCTCATGTCCATTGCAATGACTACAGAGCCCAGGAGGTGTCATTGCAAGATATTTTTGTGTTTCGAAAAAATGTGCTTTGTCATTTTTAGTAAATTGCGCACTCATTTTACTATATTGTGTAAGGTATAAGGTTGTATAAGGTTTTACTAAATAGTGCGCTCAATTTCCAACCAAATGAGAGCACAATTAAGACCAATTAGCGCACTATTTAGTAAAACATACGCACAATTTACTAAGTTGAGAGCACAATTTAGTCAAACGAGCGCTGGTAAGCTATTAGATATATTTGCATGTTAGCACAAGCAGTAGCCTGTAGGCTTACTGTAAACTGACATGCTAAAAACAATGAGCCAAGTAGCCTATAACTGCAAACGTATTTACTACTTACAGTTCTCAAGTCTGACATTTCAAACTAGTGCGCTGCAAGTGCATCAAGAAAGGTCCTGCCTTCAACTGTCAATGGCGAATCATAGACTAGGATTTTGGGGTAGCACCTGGGGTGGCCAATCGAATCTCAAGGGCGACCTCTGACCCCTCTGGCTACGGCCCTGGAAGGTAATGATAAGATATCTGATTCGGGACCAGTAATTCCTCTAGTTTAGTTCTGTGGTTGACATGTTGTGTATAGTGTGCAGTTAAGATCACTGGATATCTGCTCATGTCCATGGACACTTTCAGGTTAAAGTTTATGGATGTCATGGGAAATCTTGACATTGTCACTTTGACTGGCAACAGTAGGAGCACAATGAAGATGTTAAAGGGATATTCCGCCATTTTTGGAAATACGCTCATTTTCCACCTCCCCTCGAGCAAAACAATCGATATTCACCTTGTTCCCGTTCATCCAGCCATTCTGTGAGTCTGGCGATACAACTTTTAGCTTCAGCCTAGCATAGATCATTGAATCGGATTAGACCATTAGCTTCTCGCCTGCTAGCTTCATGTTTAAAAGTGACTAAGATTTCTCTCAAGTTAGAAAGTGCAATAAGACCAACTGAAAATGAAACCTGCCGTTTTTCTAGGCTGATTTGACATGGAACTACACTCTCATCTGGCGTAATAATCAAGGCAACTTGCAAACGTACCATAGGCGCAGTGATATCTTACACAGCATCTGAAAATAGTCCCCATAGACAACAAGCAGTAGTAGTGCCAGTAGCTGCAAGTTGCCTTGATTATTACGCCAGATGAGAGTGTAGTTCCATGTCAAATCAGCCTAGAAAAACGCCAGGTTTCATTTTCAGTTGGTCTTATTGCACTTTCTAACTTGAGAGGAGACACGTTTTAAATGGGAAAATTACCAGAAATCTTAGTCACTTTTAAACATGAAGCTAGCAGGCGAGAAGCTAATGGTCTAATCCGATTCAATGATCTATGCTAGGCTGAAGCTAAAAGTTGTATCGCCAGACTCACAGAATGGCTGGATGAACGGGAACAAGGTAAATATCGATTGTTTTGCTCGAGGGGAGGTGGAAAATGAGCGTATTTCCAAAAATGGCGGAATATCCCTTTAAAGTAAGAGTCGTGAATCATTGGCTGCACAACAAAGGGAATTTGTGCTGTTGCTATTAGTCTACAGGCCAGGAGGCCAAGAGGATGTCCAACCTACCCCTGGTCCACTTCAGCTGCTTCTTCAGAGCCTTGCCTTTGAGCCACAGGAAGCAGCCCACCAGGACCGAGACAACCAAGAGCATCATCAGCACAATCAGCCAGTGACTAGGGGAGTCTGTCAAGGGGGCTGGTGTACCTGAGAAAAGGAAGTGTTGAGAACAAAATTACTTATCACATCACCAGGTCTAACATCATCGTGTGAGTGTAAGACTAAGAGTGTGTGTGTGTGTGTGTGTGTGTGTGTGTGTGTGTGTGTGTGTGTGTGTGTGTGTGTGTGTGTGTGTGTGTGTGTGTGTGTGTGTGTGTGTGTGTGTGTGATTATTTATCCCATCACCAGGTTTAACTTCATCATGTGTACATATCTGATTTAAATGGCATGGGGGATATACCCTTGGGCTTGGTGTTATTAAACCTAATTAAACTTCATAACCAGAACTGCCTACCAGTGACACCCAGTGGAAAGAAATGGTAACATACCTTAAAATGTTAAATTATAAGTTATTATGGGTTGTACAAATTTAGTGATGCACAATCCTACTATCTACAGTTTCAGTACTTAGGACCTTGGCCTTCTCATGAGGCACATATCTGAGTTGTCAAAAAAACAAACCTTCCCTCAGGTCACGGGTGTTTATGTGAGTTTTGCTTTCCTTCAGAGCACCGGAGGCAACAGAAGCTTTCGGAGAGCCCGGAGAAGTTGTCAGTGTGTGGGCGTCACTGGGCGAGGGAGATATTCCAGGTGTGTTCTCTCTTTTTTTTAAAGTATATTTTTTGGGCTTTTGTGCCTCTAATTTTGACAGGACAGTAGAGAGAGACAGGAAGCGAATGGGTGAGAGAGTCGGGGTGGGATCCGGAAAGGACGTCGGGGTGGGAATCGAACCCGGGTCGCCGGCGTGCGGTGCAGGTGCCCGGATCACTTGCGCGGCTGGGGCCCCAGATGTGATCTTTGAGGCAGGTCTGGGGGTGGTAGCATCAACACAGACCCGGTCCTGTGTAGCTGTCCCCTCCGTGATCACTCCTCGACCTTTACAACTATTATCAATGGATGGATGGGTGGATAAAAAAGACAGACAAACACAGACACAAAGAGATAAAACTTGAATAGTGGAACAGAGTTATATTGCTAGCCAACAGAGGGAGCTAAAGTCAGATGAAATTAATTACACAGCACTACAACTATAACGTTTCAATTATTTCTTATCTCAGTCTTCAAAACGGCTCAATGACAGATAAATTGCGTTGCAATCTATATAAAATGTCTGAGGTCACAAAAGAGACAAATGTCATGACCTCGTTTCAAAGGCTGCATTATTAAGCTGAGGGGGGCTCTTTAAATCCTATGGCAGCATTATCTCCTGGTGGAGATGTGCTTTTGAATAAAAGCAGAAAATGTAATTTATCATAAAAAAAATTTGAATTCACATTTCAGATTTCACTTATTCAAAAAATGCTGCCTGTAATGTCAACAACATGACTGTCGTTACTTAGGCTAAATAGGCTCCCTCATAAAATTGACCAAATTCAATTAAGGGCGGAAGTGTGACATTCATCTGATACACCTGCAAACAATCCAGATCCTGCGATGACATCATGACAGTTGTCATAAGTCAGGCAATGGACTCCATTTAAAGGGACTGTGAAGCATTTCTATTGGTTGGCTTTAACCGAACAGCAGCCTTTGCCTACTGGTTAGGGCTTCAAGCTTCTAACCAGGGGGTTGGCGGTTCGATCCTCAACCAGTCCACGGCTGAAGTGCCCTTGAGCAAGGCACCTGACCCCTCACTGCTCCCCGAGCGCCGCTGTTGGGCAGGCAGCTCACTGCTCTGGGTTAGTGTGTGCTTCACCTCACTGTGTATTCACTGTGTGCTGTGTGTGTTCACTAATTCACGAATTGGGATAAATGCAGAGACTGAATTTCCCTGACGGGATCAAAACATTCAACCTGGCTCAACCCACTTATTACCTTTGATCACGGCAATCCTCTTGTGCAATACTGCGTGTGCTCTACCATATCCATCGAGGGGCTTATGTGCATGTTTTGTTCAAACCATTTATAATGGCCTAGTAACAATGTAACATGGCAAAAACACCTAGAGTGGTATTGCACAGATGTCCACAAAAGATAGCATGCCAACCAGCCAGCACCAGACCGTCTCTCAATACCATTACCAATAAAGGGGAACTTGGCAACTATTTCAACTTAATAAACCCGTTTAGAAATCATTGGGATGATTAAATGATCTGTTCCGGTGAAAATGGTGACTTTCCCCACTCTCCCTAGCGTCCCCAGGCCGAAAACCAACCTTGCAACATTGGGACTTACCGTCCTGGTAAAAGAGGTGAGAAACATGAAACTCATTTTAAATGTTTAAATGTTTCTTAACTTGTAACATCCACATTGTTCTGCTGAACTTATGCTAACCGTTTCCCTAGCTTGTAAACAAATCCATGTGCTTTATCGTTACTTTCCCCCCCACATTTAATAAGAAATAGCATGCACACTTTCACCAGCAGAGGGGGAAAAATAGCTAATCCTACCAAGGGGGGCTTTAAGCAATATCAATACAACTCGCATTACTCGCACACCAATACTGAACACTTTCAGCACTGTATCGAATACAGTGCAAGTCAATGGGATAGTGCTGTGGTGATGATGATAATGGTGCGTATGAGACAACCTCAATCCAATTAAATAAATCTACACATAGCCCTATTAAGACAAGCTAAAAGTGCCTTAGATAACTTAGATAAACTGTATGTAAATAATGTTGCAAAACATCCCTACAGCTGTTTCGCATTATGTCTAGGAATACAACAATACTTACTCTGTGTGAGGATAACAGGATGACGCCAAGGATGCTTTATTGGAGAATGTTCCAGGAGGACAAGGCTTGCAGGGAAAAACACAGCTGTAGTTTAGAAGTTCCGGGCAGTAATAGCCTTCAGCACAGTGACACACACGGTTGGTGGAGATACCGCAGGCTTTTATCTCAACAAGGTGTTTCGTTACTATGGCCACACAGAGATGCACGCACACGCACACACGCACACACACACACACACACATACAGAGAGAGAGAGAGAGAGAGATACTTAACAAATGAGACACATTTGTGACAACATGCAGAGTTTGTCTGCATTTTACATGGAGCTGCTTAGGTAAATTACATCTCCCACGCATAGAGGCCTAGAGTGTGCATAGAGAGAGACTATATGCAAATTTGCGCAGGGACACACATGGCCCTGTCCCCTTTTACACAAAGGAAAAGGATTATCATTTCAGTAGTGAATGTGCCAATGCTGCACAGTCTATGGAAACCAAAAGAGTGCTATGCAATCTGTTGAGGACGGAAGCTCCTTACAGGTTAACAGAGGGAGACAATCAGTGTAAAACCGTGGCTTTACGGTCACCTTCAACAGACAGCTTACCGGAACAGGGCTGTGTGCAAGAATCACACCGGTATCCACTCGTTTTTCGACGCCAGTAGTAATCCTTTTTGCAGGGTGGGCACTTGCAGGACTCCTGCTCTGATGATGAGAAAACAAATTAACTTCACAAATACGATTCGTACTGTATATCATATTGTAACACACACACACACACACACACAGGCACAGGCACGCGCACACACACACACACACACACACACACACACACCCCCCCCCCCATCCAAACCACAGAGGATAAAGGCGTGGGCCTGTGGGAGACCGAATCTTTCTGCCCGTAAGGACTCCTAACCAACTTAGTGTCACTTATGAGTGCTTGGAATTTACCCCTGATACAGTGTGTGTTCAAAGACAGTGCTGGTAAAGGGGCGGGAAAAAACAAAAAACAAGCATAAGCACAAAGCCATCAAGAGTAGCAGACATACTGAGAGTGGACGACTAAAACAAAACAAAACCTACGCTCCCTTCTTGACTCACAATGTCTGCTTATTTCTTTAACAAAGACAGTCCAATTCAGTGTGCATATAGCCTATGTGCACACTGACTGGACAGAGCCATCTAGTCATCTGTTAACACATTTGCACATTTCATTGAAGTTGAAACAGTGTGCGTGACAGTTCTGTCAAAACAGATGACTTGAGTAAGTTAAGTTGCTCAGGAAGTAGATCAAATGCAACCTCAATGACCTCAGATGGACACATCATACAATCTACCCATCACAGCCCACACGTAGCTCTTTCTGTGAATTCCACTACCCTGTCTGATCAAACGTGCTGTACTACATCATGTAGAACACGTACACAGCTGTTCTAAACATGCTCTTCCTATGTTAATCATTAATGTTCGTCTGGACGTCAACTGAAAAACATGTAGGCTAGATGGACAGGTTAGTCTGCCCCAGCAAAACTTCCCGGTAATTAAAACCTATGATTTTGCATGATGTCTTAAATAACATCATTAATCAGTGGGAAACCACGTCCATGCATCCAACTCTTCCTTCTGGACACATTTGAATTTGAATATGACTGAGAGCAAACACACATTTTGGAAGTGTTAAATGCTAAACCACAAATTGGAAATGTATATCTTAGGATCAGTTCATGAGGTACACAGGGGAAACCCCAACTGTAAAACAGAAGCAAGCTGAATGACTCTCACAGACTAAATCAAATTATATTTTTACTTAATCACATTAGCCAAGCCTTACACAATCAACTTAATCATCAACTAGTGTGCTTATGTACATGTGTGTATATAATCTTTGCCATTGTCTTTTCTGTTCCTGATAGGCTACTTCAAAGTTTCAGCTACAGCATTACCGACTTACCTGGATTACAATTGCAGCTGCTGTAGCCTGACACTGACAGCTGTTAAAGACAAGAAAAAGTGAATCACGGTGTGGATTGGTCAAACTAGCTAAATGAAATGGTAAAAATGACCAAACTTCTGTATAAACCCATGAATCATTGATTCGACACTGGCACAGCATTAATTGCTCGGACTCCACATAAACTCGCGCACATTGATCACTTATTTTATCAACGCATCATGTAGGAAAATTGACGGCTACGAACCACTCACATGGGCTACCATGCTCTTTTTGTTTAACTTAACATTTGAACAATAACATTAATTATTCTTTTGTAATTCAGTTAATTGTGTATAAAGAGAAGTGTTTGAGCGACAAAACGTTTATCAGACTCCGTGGACCGTGAGCTAAATCGATGAGCAAAAACATCGCGCGGCGGATCACCAGGTCATGGCCACTGACCAATTCTGAGAAGTGGCCTAAACAGTCTATGGAATGACGTGAGTCCGATTGACAGTAACTAAAAGACACATTATACACACATAGCTAGGCTACTTTAACCGTTGGGATTTTACATTGATGTCATCTTCCCTTATCTTCACAAATAAGTGCAACTGCTTTGAGAGCGCCAACCTGAGTCATCAATTGAGTTTGCGCAGCATAGCCTAGACCGCTATTCGCAGTTGCAAGACGTTTCGAATGATTGCGAGACTGAAAACTGTCAAACTACTGCGGTTTAACTTCTTACCTAAAACAGTCCCTTGTGTGTCGGCTATGAGTGAAATGCTTCTTTGAATGACATGTCAAAAAAGGCAATTGTCATGACAATTGTATTGTGGAAATAACAACAAACGGCAAAGCCAAACTCGAACGACCATAAATCAAGAGATTTCGATAAATAATCTTGCAGCGTTAATTTTCCATAGCCTAACAACTGCGCACATATGGGTTAAACATAGCCTATGCCTAAATCTGCTTTAAAGTTATATTCCACGTCTAGTGTGTAAGCTTCCCTACTTTTACATTACATCTAGAGTATAGGAATAGAGCTATTCACTGAAAGAGTAGTAGCCTACTCTAAAGGCTAGGCCTACTCGCGGCAAAACAGATTAGAAAACTATTTCCACTGTTTATTCTTGGTACATCGAAGACGACGCTGAGTAGGCTTTTGCCTGGCTTTTGCCTAACCACGTGTCACTCTAGAGAACCTGGTTTCCAGCTCTCAGCGGAGAAGCCAGCAAGAATAAAAAAAAAAAAAGAAAACGGTCCGAATTCTAAACGAACACATAAAAAGTTAACACAATTACAAGTCAAGGAAGTTTTAAAATCCAGTGCTAAACATCACTGAATCTTATCTTAACCTGATGGAGATAATGTTTTTAGGTTGCTGAGCAATTCCAACTAGGCAATAAAAATGCATTCCCTTACCAGTTTACAAAGACATATGAAAATTAAAACGTTTGTTGAATACATCCACTCCATTCTGACGACAAATATCCAGCGAAACGCGAAACGCTTACACGAAAGCTACTGTAGTCTCCCTGGTCTGAGTCGTATCAGAATGAAACATCTTGAGCTGATACCGGCATTTAAACCAGCCGGGGTTTTTAAGTTTGGCGCTTCGCGGATATGGGTTGCACCGTCGGGAGCGTAGGCTAGGCTACCTATCCCCAGGTCCTATGTTCCCCGGGTCCTATGTCCCCCACTTTGTAGCCTATGGGACCGGGGAACATGGAACCCTTTTTTCCCTTAAATTTTAGAAAGGGTCCTATGTCCCCGCTTTTCCCAAAAAGGGATGTCATGACGACGAAAAAGTTTACATCAAAGTTATTCGTTTATTATTTAATTTGTGACTTCATTAAACAGTCTACGTCCAGACAAATCCAGTTCATACAATTATCAGGAGACAGAATACGTTTAAGCAGGCCAATAAATTCATAGTAACACATTAAATTCAGTGGGCTAGCCAACAAATCGACGCTGCTTGGGCCCCTGAACTGTCAGGATCAACATTTTATCCCAAGAAATGTCTGCTTACACACACACACACACACACACACACACACACACACACACACACACACACACACACACACACGGTGACATATTTAGGGGTGATTCCCACCTATTTCCATTAAACCTACAGGCTATTAACCCTCTCAACTTATTAAATATTCAAATGCAATCATGGTTATGCCTAAACTATGTCACAGACCAGTATGATGTCAATTAGAGTGAACTAGAATCACCCTCTCATCCACATGGGCCACTCGGACAGCAGCTCATTGTCCAGACGCCAGGTCGCCTTGGCTTGGATGTTGGGGTGTCTGGATCTTCAAACGTGGATGATTAATACACAGGGTACGAAGATGTGCGAAGTTTGCAACGGCTCTGAGGCAAGTGCTGAAAGCGGTAGCGGGCCAGGCGAGACGTGTCGAGTAGGTCATCAGAACTCCGGCCGTTGAAAACAGATTCATTCTGAAAGATATCAGGTCATTCAGTCAGACACTATCCAGTCAGTGAGACACCACCACGAATGTTTAAAACACCACTCAAAAACAAATAAATGCAAACAATAATTCTACATATTCTTTTCTACTGCGCTCCCACGCTCCACCTTCCCATTGCATAGAGCCCCCTTGAAAATGTCACCAGTACTGGTGAAAATGTCACCAGTAGGCCGACAAAGAAAGGTTGCAGATCAAAACAATACAGCACATGGCCAACCTTTCAGAGGGGGAAAAAAACATCTTAGGATACACGTATTAACGTGTCAGTTTAAAAAATTACATAAAAAGGGTAGAGCAGGAAATTTAGAAAGGTGTCAATACGCCCTTTTGGTAGATACTGGTATAGGTAAAACTGAGTCATCGTAGACATAGAAACAATCCTTTTTTATATAGGTACAGTATGTTAGCAAATTTGAATTTTCTCTGCCGGTCTGTCTGGAAAGGATTTAGTAGACAACTGCATTTAGTTTACAAGAAAGATGTTTGCTATACTTCTGGTTCTTTCCTACCAATACACTACCAACGTTAAAACCTACACTTAATTATTCAGTTGACAGACACTATATCATTATTATAATAATGTATAATAAATAATATTATACAAAGTGGCTTTGCCTACATTTGTCAATTATCATTTTAAACGATTACAAAGGTATCACCACCCCACACATTATGAATGTTACAGAACTTCATTATAACCTGATACAGGGTATGTTTGCCCAGACTGTCATGGCTTTGAACCTGCTAAGAGCACAATACATCCTACTGTTTATTATCTAGCTCTTCACAATGCTAGTAGAACGCTCCATTGACTTGAATGGGATTTCCTAACATTCCCAACTTCATTCAAAAGTGAATGCCGTGTCAGCTGATCAGCTGTGTTCTAAAGAATGTTTGATTCAAGTTCAGTTGTGTTGCAAACTAATTTTTTCTCAGCAAAAGCCACACTGAACCTGTAACAAATAAATGTCAAGAGACAAATCATGTGAAGTTTCTTTTTCTGGTGTTGGCAAGTAGCCAAGTAGAGAACGCAGGTCATTATCGGGAAAATAAGTCCCTTCAAGGCGAAGCAGGGTCTGGATTGCCCAGTCGTTCTACCGTCGTTCTATACATTATCCCTTATGTAACTCCCCCGATACCACTACACTAAAGCATATGTCACACTAGTGTAGCTCACTCCAAACTATGGTAAATCCCCTGATAACACTACACTAAGATATCGTCAGTTGCTCTTTAGTTCCATGTAACGGTTTACAGGTCCCAGGATGACTATTTAAAAGCTTAACAGTTGTCTAAACAGCTCTCAGCATGAAAGGCTAAAAGCCTCATCTCTAAAACTGAAAGAGCAAACAATGTATTGCTACATCTTACAGCTGAACACTCCAAGGATAAGAATATCAATCACAGAACACATTTAATGTCTTAATAAGAATGACCGTTAAAAGGGTTGTTTTAACATTTATAGTACGGGAATGGGCATTAGTTTATGTCTGACTTGGATAACCGCTGAAGAAGGTGCCGCCATCTTAAGAAGTGGGTATAAATTCGCCTTCCAACCCAGCAAAAACACCTTTCAGAAAATCCCCACCATCTTTTTGATGTAATGCTCACCAGTGCTTCTAGACATGTTTGTTCATGTCCTCATAATTGTCAACAATTACATTACTAATCTCAGATGACCTCCCGGCAATTTGTCTGTTTTGTCTGGCTAAAGTGAGTAAGTAAAGAGTGGTTCAGTGCATTTGAGTCATGGAAAAACTCCATTAGGTCACTGCATGTGCACTGCAAATACTTTATTCTAAATATGCTATTCCCATTTGCTAAAAATCACATCCATAAAAGCAAATTCAGGTTCTACACCATTTCCCTTGGTGATTGATTTTTAATGATTATATACTCTGCCTGACGAAGGTCTAACGACCGAAAGCTTGCACTCAGTAAAGTTTAAAAACATTTTTGCACAAAGACTTGAAGTGTGCGGATTCTTCTTTAAAATTACAATGATTATATTGACACAATAATATGCTCTAGAAATACTATAAAAACTGTGGTTCTGTATGGGACTTAGATGTTAAGGGTTTTTACCTATCTGTACCTGCACCCCCTATACACTGTGTGTGTGTGTGTGTGTGTGTGTGTGTGTGTGTGTGTGTGTGTGTGTGTGTGTGTGTGTGTGTGTGTGTGTGTGTGTGTGTGTAGTCATACATGTATGTCTTGTGTTTGACTATTGATGGGTTTCATCAGGTCCCTTCCCACAAGTGTATGAATCAAGCACCATGCAGTCTGCATTGATAATCAAGGTGCTTGATTTTATGCACCTGTGGAAAGGGACCTGATGAAACCCATGACAAGAAAGATGTGTTTACTGCCTTGCGTACTGTACGGTGTAATTTTGGACAACAGGAAATGACATCTCACCAACAAAGTATCTGCATTTGCTGAGGAGTCAGCTGCAGAGGCCATTGAGCTGCGCAGATCCAGGCTGCTCATATGTGGGATTGTGCTGGGTGGTGTATTCGACCATCCTGACAGACAATGCTGTGAAAGCACACACACAAACAGAATCACACATACGCACGCACACACACACACACAGATTTTGAGAAAATAAATGTTTTCAGAGGCTGAATGTAACAATCAAGGAAAGTTGGTTGCAAACGTACCATGGGCGCAGTGATATCACTACTACTGCTTGTTGCCTATGGGGACTATTTTCAGATGCTGCGTGATATCACTGTGCCCATGGTACGTTTGCAACTTTCCTTGATTATTACGCCAGATGAGAGTGTAGTTCCATGTCAAATCAGCCTAGAAAAATGCCAGGTTTCATTTTCAGTTTGTCTTATTGCACTTTGTAACTTGAGAAGAGACACGTTTGAAATGGGAAAATTACCGGAAATCTTAGTCACTTTTAGGCATGATGCTAGCAGGCGAGATGCTAATGGTCTAATCCGATTCAATTATCTGTGCTAGGCTGAAGCTAAAAGTTGTATCGCCAGACTCACAGAACGGCTGGATGAACAGGAAAAAGGTAAATATCAATTGTTTTGTTGGAGTGGAGGTGGAGAATGAGCTTATTTTCAAAAATGGCAGAATACCCCTTTAAGATTCAGATAATATCCTAACATCATCCTGTGCATAGCGTACCCTAGCAACATCATGGATACCATCCTTCAAAGACTGATGAGGAGGTCTACAAAGAACACCAAACAATATTGGTTTGGTTTCTGGAATGAAAATATCAATCCACACAGCTTCAAGGTTGATGCTGTCCAGGTCACGTCTTAAATTAAAATCAATATCCGACCTCACAAATATGCATATCCTTCCCCCTTATCTGTTCCGGTCTTTGCGAATGAGAACAAAGTTTTCCATTTCAACTTCAGAGTCAGTGATATAAGAACCTAAGAACCTAACCATGTCTCTGAAAAACATAGTATGCTGCTTGCCTTGATTCTCCTAGACAGCTAACATACCTCTGTGATCTTTGACAGTAAGCTGCAAATGTTAAAATAACAACAGTGCAACCCTTTCGATGCAAAAAACGATGGTTACGTATGTAACTGCGGTTCTATGAGATTCGGATGACCGCCGGTCAGGAGAAATTAAATAGAACGGATATCTACTCCTCAGTGAAGTCCAAGATGTTACTCCTCACTGTAGTGGCCTTGGGCAGCGAGTTAGTAGCTGACACTACTGGTGTCTCCAGCAGCACACAGTGCGTGTCAGCCTCCTCATCTCTCCAGGTTGCAGCACTATCAGTGTCTCCACCGCTGTTGCATGTCCTCCAGGTTACTATATACCTAAGTCGTCTCTATATATCAAGGACTGGTTAGATAAAAACATCTGGTCAGCCCTGCACATTGATAGCCTGACCAGCCAGACCCACATCAAGATGTAGGGTCTGGGAACTCACCGTAGGCAGGGCTCAGTCGGAGGGGTGGGATAAACAGTTGTCTTTCAAATTCCCTCTCCGCAATAGGATAACGCTAAACGAATCATCTTCTTGTTTTCAAGTAGCAGGATACGTAACAGTCGCAACTTCTGGTCGCATGTCAGTCACCATTATGTTAAGCCCGCCCACCCGACTCTATACACAATGTGATTGGTCCGGTGATTCTTCCATTTCCCAGTTCCCAAGCTCTACGGAGCGTTGCTAGACTGCCCCGGCAGCTAAATTAGATTTGCTGCTGCTGGGGCGTCTAGATCTCTAGGGTAGCACATTGACTCTAACGGTTGTCTTCTGACATACACAAGCTTTTGTTTGAAGTATGGGTCAACTTGCGACATCATTACATATCAGTCTGTATTTGATGCCATTCCTGACTCCATTTTAGGATTAATAAAAGGGATTATATAAGATCCTACTACCTGCCCCTCCCTACCCAACTAAGTTTGTTTATCTTATGTTCTCATGTTCTTATGTTACCTTTTTAAAAGGTACTTCATCTTCAAGATACAGTGGATGTGGAAGATTTATAAGTTTGAATGCTGTTTGTTCAAGTTCTATCAATAAAAGGCATTCATACATTGTGATGAATTCCTTCCCTTCAACTTATATCTCAATCAAAATAAAACAACAACATACACAGAACTTAGATTATTTAAAGGGATATTCCGCCATTTTTGGAAATACGCTCATTTTCCACCTCCCCTCGAGCAAAACAATCGATATTTACCTTGTTCCCGTTCATCCAGCCATTCTGTGAGTCTGGCGATACAACTTTTAGCTTCAGCCTAGCATAGATCACTGAATCAGATTAGACCATTAGCTTCTCGCCTGCTAGCTTCATGTTTAAAAGTGACTAAGATTTCTGATAATTTTCCCATTTAAAACGTGTCTCCTCTCAAGTTAGAAAGTGCAATAAGACCAACTGAAAATGAAACCTGGCGTTTTTCTAGGCTGATTTGACATGGAACTACACTCTCATCTGGCGTAATAATCAAGGCAACTTGCAAACGTACCATTGGCGCAGTGATATCGTATGCAGCATCTGAAAATAGTCCCCATAGACATCAAGCAGTAGTAGTGCCAGTAGCTGCAAGTTGCCTTGATTATTACGCCAGATGAGAATGTAGTTCCATGTCAAAACAGCCTAGAAAAACGGCAGGGTTCATTTTCAGTTGGTCTTATTGCACTTTCTAACTTGAGAGGACACACGTTTTAAATGGGAAAATTACCAGAAATATTAGTCACTTTTAAACATGAAGCTAGCAGGCGAGAAGCTAATGGTCTAATCCGATTTAATGATCTATGCTAGGCTGAAGCTAAAAGTTGTATCGCCAGACTCACAGAATGGCTGGATGAACGGGAACAAGGTAAATATCGATTGTTTTGCTCGAGGGAAGGTGGAAAATGAGCGTATTTCCACAAATGGCGGAATATCCCTTTAAATTATTTCCATTTGAATGAACTTTTTGATATTTTATCATTAAATAGTTATCCTTTAGAACAGTGACTCTTGAAAGAGATCATTTAAGTGAACTAAAGAGTATAAAGAGTAAAGACTACTAATGTAAGCTTTATCCATCTACAGCATTTACAGAAGATTCTTTATTGACACAAATTAATTTGTTTCGTTTTATGTTATCTAAAAAACTAGCATGGTTTAAAGAGGAACTATGCAGGATTGGCGATTTCATCTCTGGTTTCGGTTTCGTTTTTCGTTTTCGCTCATTTTATGCTTGCATATTTCTCTGCAGAGCTTCCCCGACAGCTTTAGCGCGTATATTTATACATATATAGGTTATATATAAATATATAAATTGCAAGCGTGGTTCTTCTTGTTCTTTACGCGTCTCAGACTTCCAGATGTAAACAGGAGACGATACGTCTCCTGCAGAAACTGCAAGGTTACAATAGCAGATAGGGACACTGGGGGCGGGAGGAAATATTACTGTTTTCGATGAAACTGGTCAGTCAAGCAAAACAACGATTTCTGAGCGATTTTATGACTATGAAAAAGTTGCATAGGGTCTCTTTAACACAATCGGATGGTAGCCAGACTGTTGTGACAAAGGGAAAAGGCCTATACTGTAGATATCCATTACAAAGTTAACTATCTTCTCTTAGATTATACTAGCTGAACAACACAGGTGACCACTTATTGAAGTGCTGTTGTGTACTATTTTTGACCATTTCTGAACAGTGGAACTCAATATATTGCAATATATACTCAATATGGTTAAAATTCTAAAGTGCAGGACCTTAAAGGAGAATTCTGCCCATTCTGCCCATAGAAATCTAGACGCCCCTAGCGGCAGCAAATCTAATTTGTTGCCAGGGTAGTCTAGCAACTTTCCGTTGACTTGGGAGCTGGGCTTTGGCAGCGATCACCAAACTAATCACATCGTGTATAGAGTCGGTGGGCAGGCTTAACATAATGATGACTGACATGCAACCACATGTTGCGACCATTAAGCATCCTGCTACTTGAAAACAAGATGATTCGTTTAGCGTTATCCTATTGCATGGAGAGGGAATTTGAAAGACAACCGCTTATCCCACCCCTCCGATTGAGCCCTGGAATGGTGAGTTCCTAGACCCGACATCTTGATGTGGGTCTAGCTCGTTAGGCTACACAAACCTAGCTTGAGTTGCTGCGGCCGACAGCTAGAGAGGCCAGGCAGCGACTAGTGCTGCACTCTGGGAGCATGATTGTGATTGTGTGAAGTGGCCGGAATTCTCTGAGCAACTTTCTCTGAAATGGTGACGCCAAAAACACCTTTTTAAAGGGTGTCGACAATCTTTCAATGATAGGCATGTTTCCATCATTAGTTTTACCAGCAGATAACCCATCTATCACCTACTGTCCTGTTCACCTCCCACACACCATGGCACACTGAAGCATTACAAATGTTCCTGTGTCGTTATCTGCAGAGCAAACATGTACACAAATACTATATTTCCGCACTAACTGTGAGCTCCTGCTTGGTAGCACTGGTGAAGTTCACTGTGCATTCATCCTGATCAGGAAAGGAAATGGAGCAACTGCATTAGTCACTGTGCAGTTTTTACAGGAGGTGACTGCACTCTCACACACTTCCCTTACACAGAAATGTGTCTAGATAATGCCTTATCTGGTCTCTAGAAAAAGCAAGTTGCAGAGAAATGTTACAGGGAGGGGAGCTTTTCTAAACAAGCAAATCTCATTGCATTCTAGCTATGATCAGTGTCCATTAGTCTAAAGGCAGCGTCATTTCTTAGAAGTATGCCACATCCAAAGACAATTTTTACTCATCCATTCCAGCAAACAATCAGCCAGCCCAACCGACACACACTTTCAGAACTAATCAGCTCTTGCTACGTTTGCCAGCAACAGTGAACCAGCGTGAATTTCCCCCACCTTTATTTTTTTGAGTGCCGGGCTAAGACTATATAAACAGCTGTCTGACTTGCTGTGGTGCTATATTTTACCCTGTCAGTGTCAGTTATCGGTGGCTATGTTTAAGACCAGACATCTATTACACTGACCTGATGATACATAGGGTGACTTGTAGAGCAATATTTCTGTGTAATGTTCCTGGCTGTTATTGGGTACATATTGACATTACTTTAACCAATAGTCATTGATAGGCAAATTACCATGGACAACCAATCAGGGCACACAGAACAGGTTATGTGGTTGCCAAGCAACATTGCTAAAACCAATACAGCATCCTGACAATGCATCCATTCATCACAGTTTTCTCGGCATTTGTTAATTGCTCTCTGGAGAATCTTGACGATACACAGCTGAACAGGCAGGCCTGTGACTTACTGATGGCAGGCCCAGGCTGTCTGACGGATCAAAGCTACAGCGCCTGTGGGCTTTGTAGCGGTAAGCGGGCAACAGGGTGGAGCGAGGAATGCTGACCCTAAGAAGAGGATAACAGAGGATGTCATACACATAACCACCCACGAAGACAAATGACACTGTGGTTATATGTCCATGACTAGATTAGACCAAATGTTATTGTCATTGTGCAGAAGTACAAAGACAATGAAATGCAGTTTATGTCTAACCAGAAATGCAAAAAAGCTGAAAAGTGATGTAAGAAACGTGATGTAAAAAAAAAAGTATAGACAGGTGGTGCATAGACAGGACATTTATTATCACACCGAGAGTCCCTGCAGTAGAAGACCGTAGTAGAGCCTGGTCAGGCTTTACCTGATGAAGGCAGGCTCTGATACAGTGTGAGGGTGCTTGGATTTGGGCATCTTGCACACCGGACAGCCCACCTGAGGATCTAGGGGAGCGGCAAACAGCCGGTTGTTGATCCGGTAGCAGAAGGTGCCTGCAGGGGAAAAGCACAGGCCTGAACACTCAAACCAACGCCAATCAGTCTGGTTACATAAATAAATGAATGTTTTCTCACAGGCCCAAGAGGGAAACAAACAGATGGCAATTTTAGAATATTAACAGAAAATTATTGAAAATGCTGTGCGTGACAGCTTCAAAACAATATTTGTTTTACTTTGTTTACATAACCGGCTAGTGTGCTTCTGGGGCTTTTTGAATGAGCCTAAAAATTGAGTAGAAATTGCTGCTTGGCTAGTGGAGTGAATGATATGAACAATTTTCAAGTCAATACCAGTACATGTCTGATATACAATGACTACAAAGTTTTAAGTTCACATCAATGACAACAGCATAATGAATAAGAACGGTAAGAACTGCAGACAATAAAAATGATTCAAACTTCTGATCTGATGTTGCGGAAATAACCGGACACGTACGTACACACACACACACACACTAAGACAACTTACACTGATGACTATCTGCCTTGCTTTGGAGTTCGCCTTCATCTGAGATTGCAACCTCTGCATTTGACAGGCTGTGAGAGAGATACAGATATGACAGTTACGAGATATGAGTAAACAAAGGCAACAAATCGCCAGCTGTGGTGTCTACTAGAAATCCTGAGTCAAACAAACATTTAACCTCCTTCTTCATTACTGAAGTTTAGGAAACAAATCTCATTTTCCCACCCAATCCAAGAAGATAAAGCAGAACACTTATGTGAAAATCAAGGTCTGTATTGGTCTTCATTACAAACACGTCTTAATCTGGTACGAAGAAACACTCAAATAAAAATAAGGTTTATAATTAATAATTCATATAATTGAATAAGGTTGTACTTTTTCAGAAACTTTTCGGTACAGCACTATAAGCTGATGAACAGGGGGCAGACAATGTCTTTTTTAACCACACACAGAAAAAGGACTTCCTGACCCTGAAGATTGACTGTGGACACACTCGTCTTTGTTGACTTGACGGAAGTTGCGTAGTTCACTGAAGAACTGCTCGGATCGTTCAGTCAGGGAGCTGTCCGCATCCAGAAGGCCTAGGAGAAAGAGAAAATGGAAGAGAAACACAAAAAAATAACGTAATTCGTTTTGTTTGTACCTGCCTTTTAAGTATGTAGGTACAAACACAACCTAGAGTTAACTGGAAAAGCAAAGACATTTCTCTAAGCATATTAATCCTCAGTCAGTATGGAGATGATGCACTGTTTTTGTCTGTGAGCATTTCAGCTAAACGAGGCGAAACAGAAGCCAACACTGGTTTCACACAAAAGCCCACTCAAGATCCCTCGGGGAAAATGTACTGTATGCCAACACTTTTGCTTTCTTTATGAGAGTAAAACATCGTATTCTACTTACCTGCAATCCAGTCATAACCCAGTAATGGCTGCACTCGACGCCTGTCGGGTGTGAGTGACGGGTCCTCTCCCGTGGCCTGAAAGGTGACTCGGCTGACCTCCCTCTGTCAAGATGTAACACCATTACAAAATATATATATATACATATAATATATATATATATATTTTTTTTTTTCTTCATACAAATACATTTTTGGGAACCATTTTACCACAAACAACATGAAAAATCAATCAAACAACAACAATCAAATCAATATTTATTTTTGTTTCAGAAACAGATCAAAACTCTCTAGTCAACCAGCACTAGAACTTGGAAGGACAAGTATGAAATACTTCTGTATTTCCTCTGGTTTTACATGTACTGAAAGCAATGCCATGCAACAATTTCCCACTAGCTGCGTTTTTTTCAGCTACAATACATCTTTTTAATAGTAAGGTCATGTGAAAGATAGATAAGCACACTTGTGCCATCCAAGCTACGAATTCTGAGGTTGAGATCTGAACACCTCACGTTGACGTGAGAAAAGCGGTCGCGACAATGGTATCAGTACCACAAAAGGACATTGGTTAACATGGTGGCAAGCTCTTATCAGCACCAACTGGGCTGCTGCTGGTGTTTTTGCATTGCATTTTGGGGTAACTCCATAATGCCACTTTAATGTCACACACTTGGGTTTCTATATTTAGCCATTGCTATTTTAGTTCTGAAACTTGTTTGAGGGTAGACCACAGCTGCATAGAAGCTGTGTGAGACCTTTTATGTGAAAGAAAACAGAACAGTCTCTTTACACTATACATAACTCTTGTATTATGAGTATACATTTGTATGTAATCAGTAGTAGCCTTAAGAAATTCAAAACTTGTAAAATACCACAACAAACTTTACAGTTTACCTTATCATTACAGGGAATAGTATTTAACATGCTCCAACAGTATCTAACAGCTTCTATATAGATGGGTTTGCCATGTTTTGCGACTTTGAAAAAAAAAGTAAAGCCAAAGTAGGCTAATCTAAAATGAAAGTGTAAATTTCATATTAACAAAATGTTAAATTAATGTTAGTTAATGTGTAGATAAATCGGTGAGGATGCATATATTTTTTTAAATGATTACTCTAAATGCACTACAACAACATTTACAGCCAGCATTTCAAAACACAAATGAGGGATGACGCATCATAAAATCATGTCAAGAAAGTACTATGTAAATAAGTATGGAGTTTTGAGGCGTAGGAGGACATTATTAATCTTAATGACAAATTTGACCTGCCAATTACTATTTTAAAGCTGCAGATAGCAAGATGTTTTTGATCATATTCACTGAAACCAACAGTATGGCCCAAAAGAACAACATAATCCTAGAGCCTGTTATTTGTTTTGCAAAAATCCACCGCTCCCAGTTCTTCTGATCCATTGGACCTCTGAAGTTCCCCTACAAAAAGGAACCAAAGCTGCCATCTTTGCCCATTTAAGGAGATCTGGGTAATAATTGAAGCTAACTACCAAGTTGCATTGTAAGTTAGCTCTGGGGTAGCAAAGATCAAAGTGTGCCGTCTTCACATACTGAATATCACAGTATCGAAGGCAGAGGACAAAACAGTGTAGAGTTCATCCACACAAAACTCTGTCATCTACACTATATTGCCAAAAGTATTTGCTCACCTGTCTTGACTCACATATGAACTTCAGTCACATTCTATTCTTAATCCATAGGGTTTAATATAACATCGGTCCACCCTATGCAGGTATAACAGCTTCAACTCTTGGAACAGTTTGGGGATGGCCACCCTTCCTGTTCCAACATGACTGTGCACCAGTGCACAACACAAACTGTTCTCACAAAGTTGGGAGCATGGAATTGTCCAAAATATCTTGATTAATGCTTAAGCATTCAGAGTTCCTTTCACTGCAAGTAAGGGGCACAATTTGTTCATCACACTTTACATTCATATAGATCAGCTTTGCAAAGACACTTTGGACATTGTCGCATCAACACGGCATGTGCAGCATAAACTTTTCCTATAAAAAAAAAATGGATTTGACATGGCCATGGAGGTTACTGACTTACGAACAAGAGCCTTACAAATTGAAGGAGCTGTGCTCTTAAAGGCATAGTTCAGTATTTTACACTTCAAGCCCGTTTTTTGTAAGCTGTATTTCGCTGCGAGACTTGGTACAGAAGATCGTTGAAGACCAGTAACCACTCGGTGAGTAGCAATTTTTTTTAAAACGAATGTTTAGGCGTGCTTTAAGGACAGAATCAAATTGCCAAAATTAGCCAAATTGCAGCAACAGGATCAATCTTCGAGATTTCGGTGTCAACCACTCGTTTGCATCCTAGGCAATACAGAAAACGGGCTTTAAGTTTAAAATACCGAACTATGCCTTTAAGGCTAGCTGAGCATACACATTGGTCTACCATTCCCTTGTCAATCTGAAATTTGTCAAATGATAACAATGCAACCTTGAGTCTATTTACCCCTTTGTGTGTACGTATATGTATAATATTGCAATGTACGGTTTCACACCATATTCATGATGTTAAAAGAGTATAATTTTCTAAATTAAATTAAATGTTCAAATTCAATCAGATCAGTTACAAACAATAAAAAATAGACCAAAATGAACACAACAGTTCTACTTGTGTGTGCACAACTTTTCCATGGTAAGGATGACCTTTGCATGGAATTGCTTTCCAGTTGAAACACTGGCGCTGCTCTGAACTTTCCTGCCAGTGCTGGTTTATGACGTCAGGCGCCACATTTCAATGCAACACATTTTCCATGAACTGATTTGCATTATTTTCAAATGCATACAGTTCTAGTTCAAGTTCGAAGTTTATTCTGTCTGTCTGTCTGTCTGTCTGTGTGTGTGTGTGTGTGTAAGGGAATCCTAAGGGCAGGCATGTGTCTTGGGTGTGTGAGGCAGTGGCATACTGATGATTCACATCTATTTGCCACAACTTGGCAAATAGACAGATAGATAGATAGATATAGCCTGTCAGTTACAAGAATGCTCTCTGAAAGCCAAAGTAATTTGTAGGGGCTTCTCTGAACATGAAGATTTTGATGTTGTTGTACTGATACCAACTAACTTTGGCATGTTCTTGTAGGTCTTTGTTGTTAGTTTGAATAGTGTTACAATCTTCTGTCATGCCACATCATATGGCACTCCAGGTTGATGCTGGTTGATGATTGATTTCACCATCAACAATTTGTAAGGGCTGCACTGAACATGAAGATTTTGATGTTGTTGTACTGATGCCAACTAACTTGTTCTTGTTCTTGTAGGTCTTTGTTGTTTGTTTGAATAGCGTTACTATCTTCCGTCATGCCACATGTCACTCCAGGTTGATGCTGGTTGATGATTGATTTCACCATCAACAAACATACTCTGATCATGGTCAACTCAACTCAAATCACTCTTTTAACATCATGTCCTCGTATGGAACAGTTAGCTGACCCAGCCAACCAAGAAAAGCAAGAGAAACAGAGAAACAACGGTAACTTTTTGACCGCAACCAAGAAGGTCAATTTTTCCACACAAACATACCAGCATGAGTAAGCGTTTTTGAGCGGGAACCAGGTACACCATGCTGTTGGATGTGCAAACAAACACTGCATGACCACTGAAATAGGAATTCGATATTGTTTGCGCCTCCAAGTGGTCTGTGACTAAGATCGTGTGAAAGAATATAACGGCCCCATCATTCCAGCTTTTGCCATCTGGACGGAGAGCCAAGGGCCCACTAGCCAGGAAAAATGGGTACAGAAAAAAAAGTTGTGTCCTCTGCTATGACAATTCTCCCAGGAACATAACGAAAGATCCAGCTACAGTGCAGACCCATGCTCACAAACACACACATACATAGAGACACACACACAGTA
The DNA here is from genome assembly GCF_963854185.1 of Sardina pilchardus. Taxonomy (NCBI): domain Eukaryota; kingdom Metazoa; phylum Chordata; class Actinopteri; order Clupeiformes; family Clupeidae; genus Sardina; species Sardina pilchardus. The sequence goes on along the minus strand of NC_085002.1, from coordinate 24,801,368 downwards.
TGTGTACACACACACACACACACACACACACACACACACACACACACACACACACACACACACACACAATGTTCTTCTATCAAACTGTTGTCCTTTAGAATTATGTCTTACGTTGTGGTGTTTATTGTAAGTGTGGTGCTGACGTGTATTGCGGTGTTTAATTTTACTAAGCCTTTTGATTGTTTGTATGGAACAGTACCGACCTGAGCAAAATAAATTTCCCTAGCTGCTATGTGGACAACAAAAATTACCTAACACAATCTAGTGAAAACAACTGAAGGTTTTTAGGTGCCCCACATCAATCTTTTCTGAAGATATCAAATTCATTCACAGAGCGTCAAGCATCAGTTATCCTGAACACACTCTCTTTTATCTCATCGACTAGTCTGGGGAAGCACAAAAGCATCCGCACAAGAACAAGCAACACAATACTTTATTTTTACCCTTAGCAGTTGTTTGTCGTCGTCGGTGCTCCATAGGGCGCCATTTGTTATACAGCACGCACGCCCCCTAGCCGTAGTTTCACGTAACCGCAATATATTCATCACTAGACACTCACCCTTAAACTGTCCTGCCTAAGGATGGATTTTAGAGTTATGTTCTCCCTTGACTCGATGTGACGAATATTCCCATCGTCCCTCAAAAGTCTGGAATACACTGGCTCTTCCTCCGCTTGGCCAGGCTGTTGTTGTTGACAATCATTTAGGAAAGGAGTTGACGTTATGCAGGCTTCTCCTTAAAACACAAGCAGTCATGTCATAAATCGTGCCGTATATTACGAAATTAACATATAGCACATCTTAACAATTAACGTTACCTGATGACACCGAGTCTATGATGGGTGTCCTAGAAGGTGATGGTTCTTGTGTCTGTAGTCTACTAAGCGCAACCCGAGCGTGAACTGGATGGCTTGGAATGACCACGTCCGTGATAACTTCTCCATTGTTCTTATCTGCTCGAAGAATTCGCTGCTGCGTCCTTGTTGTGGTGGTGTTTGGGGTCGTAGGGGGGGGACAAAGGCTGTTCAGTTTTTCTGTCTGTTCTTGCAGTCGTTTCAGTAAGTTTTTGTTCTGCTCTCGTAACGCGTTCAGGCTTTCAAATGAAGACATGACCGTGAACTGCTGTGCCAAGCCAAGCCAAACCTTATGCGAACTTTTGAAACCGAAGCAAAACAAATGTTGCACGAAATGCTAGGCAACTTCACAGCCAAAACGTTCCGATAACTAGCAAACGGATAACGTTCACGTTAACCTACATTTGCTATGGAAAAGTAGCAGCTACAGCCTCTGGTTGAACATTTGAAACGAACGCCAACGTTTGCTCGCTTCCCATCCGCAAAAATGATCTGCGTGGGTTTCTATAGCAACTGATACATTTGGCTTGGTAACCGCTGCAAGAATGAATTAATCTGTAGAATCTAAAGATCTAAATTACTGATTTGTTAAGTACATTAAAACCACCGATATTCATTTCTAGGTATAAAATTGAGGTAACTTTAACAGCTACTTTCAAATTACTAGCTACCTCCAACATGGACTGTTGTTGTTGTTTCGATTGGTTAGAACATATTACCCACAATGCATTTCAAAAAGCATGGTACCGCATTTAAAGGGACCCAGTACTTTTTTCTTGCACTGATTTATGTGATGTCAGATTTCATTAAGATTTAGACAAGGCAAACAAACCCCATAATGACAGTGTTTCTGTGTCCACCCACAAACACATGTAATTATAATGCAGAATGTACTGACTTTACTATTACCAAACATAATCATTAAATCCAAATCCATTGCAAAATCAATAACCCCTGCAGGACCATGGTGATCTTTTTAGAGGTGGGATGGAATTTATTTTCAAACTTTCAAAAAAAGGGGTTCTAAACATACATTTCCACCTCTGCAAATGTATTGCTATGACTCCGAGATCCAAGCTTGTTGTCTATGCCTATAGGCTTATTTACATTACAGGCTAATAATAATAATAATAATAATAATAATAAATACTAAATTGTGCTTAGACTTTGGCCTACTGCTATATCCATAAAAATACCCACTACTTGCTGTGTCCCTCTGTCAATGAATAATGCATGCCTGAATAATGCAATGCTTCAGTCGGACTCTGTGGGGGGTTTGACTCCATGCATCTACGGTGACACTGATCAAGGCACGGCAGGACGTGAGGGGTCGTGCTTTAATGAGATGCAAGTGTCCTGCCAGCATTGCGTGGGCATGTTATTATTCTATATGCCAAGCACAAAGTGTTTGCTTTCGGTAGTGTCTACTCTACGCCTGTTCAACGTGATTAAGATGACCACAGAACGTGTTGTGGTGAACCCCATTATTGTGAAACTGATGGTGCCGTACCCTCCCCATGATCCACTCAATTGCCCTCCCACTGGTGTGCTTGCGGCCATAATTGCCTGCCACCTGAATGCATCATTGGTCATTAATGTAGGGATCAGTCATGAAGACCACCGCCAATGTTGATGACAACATCATGAAATTCTATTTTCCCTGTTTAAGATTAGCCTAGATTGGTCTGCATGCTGCTATTATAGGACTGAAGTGTTTTTTGTTTATTTTTTAAACAAAAAGTAAACAAAAAATAGCAGCATATTAGGACATATTGTAACACTTGTAGGACAAGATATGTGCATAATGCACTGTGTATGTTGAAGGCTGTTTTAAAAGCATGTAACTAATGGTGCTCAATTTAGTGAAAAAGTTACAGAATTAGTAGACTAACTGTGTGAAAGACTGTCAGATGAATGTTGATTCAAAGGTTAAAATATTTCAAGTTATTTAATGTTATGTGTCCCACAAACCTGGTATTCAAGTCCTTAGTATTTAAAACTGTGGGTTTGTTTGAATGGCTTTAATAGAAATGATTCCCTATGAATAAGACTTGATTGCATATCTGCCTGTATTATATGGCAGTGCTCAGCAGGTCAACCTATTTGCCATATATACACTGTTTTTATGAAAATAATCACAAAATGCTTTGGTGTGATAGGTTGCATTAACAATGCACCATCAAATTTAATTGCAACTGACAGCAGTTTTGCGTTGTTTTTCAGTGCCAATGGTACTTCTCACACCTGGTGGCCTACATTTTTTTTTTACTCCAGAAACAAAATCCTCTTTCACCACAGGGGGGAGATAGCTCACAGTTGCTGCCTTCATCTGAATAAGCACAATCTTTGTGATAATCCTGTTAAAATGTTCATGGTGGGATATTAGTGTCCTAATTCACAGTGTGCTGATTCATTATTGAATGTAATGTTACCCATCTGGGATTATCCATCAAAAATGTTAAAGCATTATTGGCAGCGCTGACTGATTATGAACATCCATTTGTATTTAGCCTTGTTGCCCTTATTTCTGTTTTTGGGGTTGGATTTAAAATGAAAGAGTTTCCTATGATACATGGGTAAGGCACATCATTTAGCATTTTACCCAGAAACTCAAAGGTAAGCAAAGCTCACATCATATATTTCATGCCACTTTCTCTCAATTCTTGTACATATCATGGTTCAGTGTCAAAAAGGTTTTTCTTTCTTGCATTAACAGGGAGAGAAAAGTGACAGTGGTGAGATGGAGGTCAAAATCAATACACAGACATGTTAAAGAAAGTATATTATATCAATCAGTTTGCAATCCATGGTACAGTATATGAAAATATCAACCCTAAAGTGATGTCTTTTTAACAGTTAGGCCTAGTAAATAAATAGGGTGCGGTGTGATGAAGAATCTGTGTGTTCTATTATAGTTATTCTCTTCATAATTCTTTAATTGACTGAATGGTTAAAATCTTCTTTCTTTCTTTTTTCCACACAAACACACACACACACACACACATGTATCCAGTATCATTACATAACACCCAGTATGGCAGACATTACCTAATCTAAGTCATGGCATGTCAGGGTACTTGGTGCAGGAATGGCTTCTTAAGCGCCCAGGGTCGAGCATTGTTATGGCCGTCACTGCTGATGGACAGGTGGACTTAGGAGATAGGATCGGAGTGAGAGGGGACACCTGTCGGTGGGGGAAGTGGTCCTGTCTGGTGCAGACACTGTTGACGGTGATAAAAGCTCAAAGAGGGTCGATTGCCCCTGCAATTGTGCTGATAGTGTGAGGATGCCATTAAGATAAGAGGGGATTAGGAATGGTGGATGAAGATGACTGTCCTGAGAATGAGCGATGGAAAGAGAGAGGGAGCAACAGAAATCCAAGCAAATATATCAAGGAGTATCAAGGAACTTTTTGAGTCCAGCTTTAGATAATCACTCAGCAGTAGAGCACCCTGAAGCATGATGTAACTATTCTAGCCCGCTGTAAAAATGATGCTGCAGCTGGAACGGACCAGTGTCATGAGAACAGCTGGTACCCGACTTCAGACCCTGAGGAGAAGTGCTGAGAGACAGAGGGCATGAGGTGTTCAGTCGTCATGATAATATGATTATTATTGGGGAGGTTTCATTGACTGGTTTTGATCTTTGATATTTCATGCCTATGCATGTTCCAAATCACTCCAATACTTGGACAACACCAACCAGGAATTGTTATGACCCTAGTTTTCATGTGCTGTTTCAGCAATTATAGAATCTTCCAGAAATCGTACTAGCTAGGCCTTGACATTTTCTGGCGATGTACCAAACAGAAACTCACACTGAAACTGCAGATATTTCACACTGAGAACTAGTGTTCACAGTCAGTTATACTGTAAGGAGCTGTGTAATACCCCCGGGAGCAGTGAATTCTTGCTTTGACAGGAAGAAGCTAACCTTCAGCCATGGAGGATCAGTCCGTCTTCCACATTGCCTTGGTAACAAAGACGGTAATCACAGGGTATAGCGCATGCTGCAAGAGAGAACAAGATAATTATTTTTGTGTGCATTATCCATGTCTATTTGGGGGTAGTTGAAACAAACTCCACTGTGCACTGAAAGCTTTTGAGGCTATGTTCTCAAATTATGGTAGGCTACTGGCATGGTGTTGTGGACCTATGAGGCACATACTGGTGTATGTGCATATGTATAACCTATGCACATCAGAAACAAATACAAAAATATGCCAAAATCGCCATTATTAGTTTATTAGTTATTTGTGCTTCAAATATGCACAGGTCCAGTGAATGGTGTACTGTATGTTTAGCGAGGATGAGGCAAACATTAAGAGCCTAGAGGTTAATGTGCACAAGTATGAGTGGTTTCAGAGGAGGTCTACTAACACTGACCATAGGGAAAAGGAGGGAAAGGAACCATTTGGTGGATGGGTCTGGAGGTTATGCTGAGAGAGAGAGAGAAAGGTCAAAGGTCAACTGAGAGAAGGATGGAGCAACAGTAGTGGCTGGTGGCACAACAGATGGAGACTGATAGGACTACTCATTGCCTGAGAACCCCCCCCACACACACACACACACACACACACACACACACACACACACACATCATCTCCCCTTCAACAACCCCACCACCACAACCAACCTCACTCCATCCCCTCCCTCTCCCCTCTCTCCCTGCCTCAAACGAGGCTACTCGGGAGGTGGGCAGTAAATCTCTCCGAGGGAACACAGCCGTTTATCATGGGGTGGCAGGGTGTCTGGACCCGGGGCAGGGAGTAGCGCCCTGGCCCATGAATCTGCCCCATGCCAGCACGGTGACAGGGCCGCCTGTGGAGCTCTTTTGCATCTCACACAAGACAGATGATAACGACGTGTCGTTCCACAGATCGAGAGAGATGATTCCTTTGCCACTCCGTGCATTTTGTTTAAAGCAGACGAACAAGGGAAAAAAACAGGATTACGAGCGGAAAAGATGTTGCGTAACACCAGGAGATTTATTAACCAAGCTTGGGATTTCTCTGGTCACGAACTAATCCATTAACTCATGGTTATTTACTCATAGGCCCTATTTATCTGTCAAACAGGCCAGCCGTAATGGAGAGGTTGGTCAAAAATTTGCATCATGGAAACAAAATGGCAGAAATGCTCATGTGTTCATGTTCATGTGTTTTTCTTCTATAATATCTTCAAAGGTTTTAAGTAGGCCTGTTGTATTGGAAGAGCAGAATGATGCCATTAATTCTTCATTTCGGTATTCTTTTCCTCAGATCTGTAATCTTTCATGGCATACAGAACATATTAGTGCCCATGCAGTAAACACAGGTCTTTTAGCTAATCAGTCAGGCCCCTTCACTCTGCACCTGAGAGCGAGTTCAAGCTTGGCTTTCAGCAAACCTACGTTAACGCACCTTCAAGGGACACGATTCTCTTCCTAATAGCCTAATCAAAAAGCTTTCAAGGCCTGTTTTCCCAAAGGTCCTAATCACGGTGGAAGTGAAGTATTTACCTGGAAATTAAGTGAGCGCAATACACAGGCTTACGCTCAGTGTAACAAATAAGATGATTTAATTTCTTATTTCTTAGGTACACAGTGCTTTGGCCATAGCTATCCACTTATTCAATGCAGCTAGAGATGACAAAGAACAAATACCTTATTAAAGAGAGTAGGTATGGACTGCATGACCTTACATATGGTGAGACTGATTTTTCCTCTGACATGCTTGATGACACAAATATTTATATATTTTTTCAAATATCATACTCAAACGAAGTTATACCAAAGGCAGTCACTGATTGTATCTGCACACAACTACTAGTTACACTAAAATGTAGCACATCTCATTATTTTAGACTATTTATTTATTCATTCATTCATTCACTTACAGCTCAGCGAATATAACTTCCATTCCCAAATTATTTTGATATGAGCTTACTGAAGATTAATGTTTGGTCAGTTTCCAAAACCATCAAGAAATGTGCAGATCTCAAGGTTGAGTTAATGTTGATTGTTACTCATTACAGAGCAACCGTTGTTCTACCAGACTCTTCTCATGTTGTTACCAAACCAAAAATAGAAACCATAATTTATATCCAATCCTCATAATAGATAAAGAATGCCCCATTGGGCACCTTAAAAGGTTCAGCCAGCTTGGCTTAGTGAGTGCATCTTTCGTAATGTGTGATAAAGGTTGTTCCACAATCTATTTCTGGCTCCTATAATGTACCCCTCATCCTCCAATATGGATATGGACAGCTGGGTTTTGAAGGGAGGTTGCGTCTGAATGCTGATCAGTGTCCATAGTGGTCTCTCTCTCTCTCTCTCTCTCTCTCTCTCTCTCTCTCTCACTAATATGAGTTAATTACAGTGTTTAATCAGCCTGGTAATGTGCCTGCTGGGCGGTTTGCCATTTCAATCTGACACCCAGAGGGGCAGGGGGCATAGCAGTGCCAGTCTGCTCAGTGTGCCTGGCTGCCACTGCCTCCCGCAGGAGTATGGGGAAGTGTGGGTGTGTGTGTGTGTGGGGGGGGGGGGCAGTGGCAGTGGGGTTACGAAGCAGAGGTTGAGGGGGAGAGACAGGGTGATTAACCTGCTCGCTCTCCCAAGCTGGACCTCCTGCTGAACTGCGGACTGGTGCAGTGATGGAGGTCAACCAATGCCAAGATGGCTGTGCCGCCTCAACCAGGACAATTAGCAGGATGTGCATCTGAGAGCACAGACAGCAGACCAGTAATGACTGCACAGGAGTGCTATGTATGCATGGTGTCTGAGAGAGAGAACGTGTACAGTAGATGCAGTGATCTGGTCCTAACTGCTGACATAACCCTATCATCCATCTATGCTATGCTTTTCAACCACCATTCCCCTCAAGAAGAGCATAAGCTCTGTGTCTTTTCTTTTGGTCTTTTTTGGTCTTTTATATTTCTGTTTTTGTCTCTTTTTGTCCTGCTTCCCTTCGCTGCTCATTGCTATGTGCTCCTCTGTGTT
>NC_085002.1:24713537-24791037 GCF_963854185.1 Sardina pilchardus | reverse complement strand
ATCTGCAATGTGAATCTGGATAATAGGCTAGTGATGTTTTTTTTACGTTGAGACAGCAATCAACAATGTTATTGGCCTTACCTCGGTGGAAAAGAGGAACACGAAATTAGTACCAGTTAAATTATAGGATAACGGTGACCGCAACACAGAAGAGTGATAATGGTGCAAGTGACAAGTCACAGGTGCTCATTTCTCATCACCATGGAGAAACATCTATGATCTGACATCTGCCATGAATTTTCTGTTACAGAAAGGTCAGACCGAACTGTATCCAAGGGCAAGGTCACTGAAGGTATGCATTGCACTTGACCTAGTCCAAACGACTAGCCTGTGGGCTAGAAACTAATGCTTCTTGAGATAATTTCAGCCTCATTTCACACTTGCGCCACGTCTGGCACAGAGCGCACCATAGATTACCACACATAATGGTTTCATAGTCTTGCGTTTCTCTGTGCCCTTATTAAAAATACCAATTACCTCAGTTCAGTAATGGTAATCATGTACTGTAAGGATGAACAGTTTACTGTCTCCAGTACACTGACAGACCAGTTGAAATTCAGAAATGTGTTATCACTAATCAAAAACTAGAACCAGACAACACACAGCATTAATGCTATACTGGCTCTGTTTTAAAACATTACTCCTCTTCTTTTCCAGAGGAACTCTTGATTTGTCAGCACTTTGAATTATGCCTATCCAGAAATCTTCCGCTAATACTGTTACAATACATTTCTTGTTCATTTTCAGGGCTAATGTACCGTTCCAGTGTCAACAGCATATGCACCACTTCAGACTGTGTCACAGCAGGTAATGAACAGTGTAGTGTCGAAGGAGACAAGTAGAGCTGAGTAGCACTAATGGAAAACTAGGCTGTTTTTTTTTTCTTCACCCAAAGGCTTATACGACTTACATGCTTTCTCCAAACAGTCTCAGCTCAGCTCTTTTTCTTGGAACTAGCTGCTATTCTTAAACACTTGGGATTATAGCGATAGCGGCCCCAGCATTTGCCTCATATTAGAGTTCACCGCTCTCATTTTGCTTTGACCTTTGACTTTGGATGCACTGAGTACTTTCCTCTCTTTTTAACGTCTATCTATCTGAATTCCTCTTCCTATCTTTTTTTTTTTGGTGGGGTGGGGGGACACCAGCGGCCAGGCTGCTCCAGAACATGGATTCGCAGACGGAGCCTTGTCAGAACTTCTACCAGTACGCCTGCGGGGGTTGGCAGGAGAGGCACGTGATCCCCGAGACCAGCTCCCACCACAGCGTCTTCGACATCCTTCGCGGGGACCTGGAGATCGTGCTCAAGGGTCAGCCTCTCACTCCCTAAACTCCCAGATGAGGTCGTAATGGCCTCGAGTGTCTCGCGGTGTCGTCTTGGGTTTCTGGTGGTGGGGGGGTGATGTAATGTTTTCTCTGGCTCTGACGTGTGCCACTTGACAGGAGTGCTGGAGACGCAGCAGGAACAAGACCGGGAGGCTTTCAGGAAAGTCAAGCTGCTTTACAGCTCATGCATGAATGAGAGTGAGTGACAGAGAGTAAGACACACACACACACACACACACACACACACATTCTCTCTCACACATGCTGGCTCACACACACACACACACACACACACACACACACACACACACACACACACACACACACACACACACACACACGCACACACACACACACACACACACACACACACACACACACACACACACACACACACACACACACACACACACACACACACACACACACAGTCGCATGCTCACATGCACTCATACATTTTCTTTTCAACTAGTGTTTGTTATGAGAACAACACATGCTCAAAGGCAATGTAATTTGTATGTTCCAGTAGTGGGAACAGAGGATGCTATCAAAAACAAACACTTTCTCCTAAAGATAAGACAGTTAGTTGAGTTCCAACCCGGGGTACAAATTGACCAATAATGGAATTCAATGGAATTCAAGTCATATTGCATCATGTGTTGATTTACGTTAGAAACAGGGTGGGAACATGTAACTGGACTCCTAATCTCCACTGGGGTTATTGCATGTTTTCAGTGTCATGAGGACCATAGACAAATAAAATCCAAAAGAAAGAACTACAAAACAAATACAATTAAAAGGGTCATAACAACCTGTCCTTATGTTGGTTGTTCACTTAAAAGAAAATCATCCATATTTTGTGAACCATTCTCTCTCTCTCACTCTCTCTCTTGTTCTCTCTCTCTCTCTCTCTCATACACACACAGACACACACACCCACACACACACACACACACACACACACACACACACTCACACACACACACACACATACACACTCACACATACACATTATCTCTCTCTCACTCCCTCTTGTTCTCTCTCTCTCTCATACACACACACACACACACACACACACACACACACACACACACACACACTCACACACATACACACTCATACACATTCTCTCTCTCATACACACACAGACACACACACACATACACACACTCACATACACATACACTGCAGTAACAAACGCAGCAAGACAGAGCCTGAAGACTTGTCATTTATGTGCATTGAACTACTAGAGGCTTTGTAGAAAACGTATTGTCTTAGTCTAGTGACAAGTCACAATCACAATATCATTATTAACTCTCAGAAAGATACAGTATGTGGCAGGAGGAGCACGACTCCCTCTCATGACTCTGGCCCCCCCTGCAGGTCTGATTGAGCAACGCGACTCCCAGCCGTTGCTGAAGCTCATCGAGAGCGTTGGAGACTGGCCAGTGGCCTCAGACGACTGGAACAGCACAGCAGGTACCAAGAGATACCGGCCCTTCTTAATGCCCCATAATGGCTGCCTGTAGCGTCTCTGGCTCCTCTCAATGGGGCAGAGACACAATCAGACAAATACTGTTGTCAGGAGGAATTGGATAAGCAGCCAATTGATGGGATGTTCTAAAGGCAACAGGGGCCCCTGGCAGGAGCGATTCCTATTGGGCCTCTGTGCAGACCTGTTTGGTGATTGGTCAGAAGCCAGCAGATAAGGAGCCAGGAAGAGGGGCTTGTGTCCCCGGCTGGAATGAATTCTTATGACATCCTCTTGTCATCTTTCTGACTGTCCTCCGTTTAATCACGCTGAGGCCATCAAGCACCCTCAGATCCAATTCTCTACACAGACATTCAGAAGCTGTGTGGGTGGCCTATGTATTGATATGGCAACTACAATCATTAAAGCTAATGTTGTTGTCCCTCCCATACGTTATGTCACACAATATGGCTGTATTGATAATATAAAGGTTAAAATCCTACAGTGACAGTGAGTGTGTATGAACAGGTAACTTGAACGAGTATACTAAAACAATAACTATAGCATTCATTCATTGTACCTAAGAATTTCTTAACTTACAGAGTATTGCCCATGTTTTTGATATTTGACAGAAGATTCCTGGAGCCTGGAAGACACTCTCGCTACCCTTATAACCCGGTTTCACAAAAAGGCTCTGTTCGACATGTTTGTGTGGACAGATGATCAAGACTCCAGTCGTCACATCTTACACGTACGGGCAAAAAGATTCCCATAGCTTACTGTGTGGTTAGCCATTTAGGTATTTCTGAGAATGTACAGATACTTTTTTCAGGGTGATATTGTCTATAGCTATGAATTGTATAGCTTTTGAGAAAAATACATGTATTAATTTAATATTCCCACAAATATTTAATAAATTCTCAAAGATCGATCAACCTGGATTGGGGATGCCATCCAGAGAATATTACTTCAATGATGGAAACTACAAAAGGGTATGTTTTATTATTGTTGTTGTTGTTGTTGTTGTTGTTGTTGTTGTTGTTATGATCATTATTATTATTATTGTTGTTGTTGTTGTTGTTGTTGTTGTTGTTGTCGTCAGTACACTTGTGTCACTTTATAAAAGCAACATCATTAATCATACATTTGACATGGCAGGTGAGAGAGGCCTATCAGCAGTTCATGGTTACCATGGCGAGTATTGCCCGTGAGGACAGGAACCTGACCCAGGACGACGAGCATGTGTGGGAGGAGATGATGCAGGTCATGGAGCTGGAGAGAGACATCGCCAATGTGAGTGACCCGTTTATGACACGATACACATCTGATATTTCCTCACTTAGTTAGTAGACCCATTTATTTCAAGTGACTCGATGAACAGGTGTAGTCTTGTATTTCTACTCCCATGGTATTTAACTCCATGACCTTTAGTGTTGAAAGCACTTTAGTCTATCAGCAGAGCACCAGAGCAAGAATGCCTGTTACAGCAACAAGTTGGAGATTCTAGTGTATGGTACAGGTGACAGGTGAGGTGGTGGTGAAATGGACAAAGAGAGATTGCTTAACAGCACGGCTCCTTCAATCTCCCTACAGGCCACTACCCCACCTGAGGAACGTCAGGACATCACAGTATTATACAACAAGATGACCCTCACTGAGCTGCAGGAGAACTTCAGCCTCAATGTGAGTTCAGACTGGCATCACATGGGAATCCAAATCCCAGTCTGCACGTGTAATCCTAAAAAAGAAAGCTTTTCCAGGTTCCCGATTTCCACCTATAGCTGGCAAATTGCAATACTGTATGTATGTTCCTAAAAAAGGAAAGAGCTGTGAAATATTCTCTGAAAAAAAACATCCATTGTTTACAGAAAATCTGTATAAAAGACCCTTTCCTCTGTTTTTAAAACCCCTCTGTCCCTTTGTTTGATTTGTGTTTCAGAAACATATCCGTTACAATGCAATGACACAATTGTAAAAATAGAAGTTCAGTTCACAGTTCACAGTTCACAGATGTTTGTTGATGTTGTTGTATGGCTCTCCAGGGCTTCAACTGGACACGCTTTATTCAAGGGGTCATGTCCAGTGTGTCCATAACAGTGCACCAGGAAGAGGAGGTGGTGGTCTACGGAGTCCCCTACTTGGAGAGGCTGACCGATGTCCTCTCTAAACATGACCGCAGGTCAGACTTTTATAATGACTTTTATACAGACTTTTATAACATTGTTTATAACATTTGTGGAAACACATTGGTGAAAATGCTTTGCTATAATGGAACAGCTATTAAATTGTGTGTGTGTGTGTGTGTGTGTGTGTGTGTGTGTGTGTGTGTGTGTGTGTGTGTGTGTGTGTGTGTGTGTGTGTGTGTGTGATTGTGTGTGTGTGTGTGCATTCTCTCCTGCAGGACTCTGCAGAATTTTCTCACCTGGCACTTAGTTATTGAGAGAGTTGGTGGTCTGAGCCGACGCTTCAAAGACGCTCGAGCACATTACAGAAAGGTCAGACCCCAGAGAACAGAGACAGACAGACACACACACACACACACACACACACACACACACACACACACACACACACACACGCACACAGAGGTCAAAGACAGTAAAATGGACATTTAAAGTGGATGCTACAGCAAACACAGCTTGAGTCTTTATATGCTGTTGGCTCAGATGTTTACAGTAGTTTTGTTCTGTTTAGCTTGTTGAGCCTCTGTTCGTTTTCGTTTTGAGACATTTAAATGATAAAAACTGCTAATGCATTCATGTATCGTTTTAGCGCCTTAACGGAATTATTTTGTGTGACACCTTGTTTGGAAACAATATACTGATTGTCAAGGGGGAAAAATCACACATACATGTGTGTGTGTGCGTGCGTGCGTGCGTGCATGTGTGTGTGTGTGTGTGTGTTTGTATGTGTGTGTGTGTGTGTTTGTTTGCATTTCTACACTGTGTATACTCCAGGTGTTGTTTGGCACCACGGTGGAAGAGGCTCGCTGGCGCGACTGCGTGCGGTACGTCCAAGGAAGCATGGTGAACGCCGTGGGTGCCCTCTACGTACGGGAGGCCTTCGACGGAGACAGCAAGCGCATGGTGAGCCCCTCGTTGTTTAGGTCAAGTAGGCGCATGCACATCCCACCCCACTGGGGCCAGGCGCAGGACACATCCATTGTAACAGTGATAAAGAAAGTAGACGTCTGCACACTGGAGACTCCAAACCGACAAGGGCCGGGTTTCCCAGAATTGTTAAGAAGCTCTTAAGTGCTAAGAACTTCTTAGGAGCGTTGTAAGAATATTCTTGGAACGCTCCTAAGAAGTTCTTAGCACTTAAGAGCTTCTTAACGATTCTGGGAAACCCGGTCAAAGTTTATTTAAAAACACGCAACGTTTCGACCCACCAGGGTCCCCTTCAGGCATCACCGAGTCCCTCATTGTTGCCACTTCCTGCGTCCTCGAGCCAAAACAGGAAGCTCGGTCAGCTCGTGCCGTCACTGTCCCACCTTACCACTGTTTAGACTGACCGGGACACAGCCCATTCTCGTGGCTGTTTAGTCTACACATCTACACAAGGATGTATGGCTTGATGCTTGACAGCTTATGTTTTGGATTTCAAGAGTTCTGTGAGTTGTGAGAGGTTATGAGTGATGGTCTTTTAGCCGTGACCGTGACGCAGGAGGCCCTTTCGCGGGCTGTGCGCTGTACGCTGTTGACGTCTGCCCGCACGTGTCCTGTACATGTGTGCCACGTCTGTGCGTCAAGGTTTACATTGTTTCTCGCAGGTCAGCGACCTCATCCGAATGATGCAGGCTGCATATATGGACACGCTGGAGGAGTTGAACTGGATGGATGCTGCATCAAAGGAAAAGGCTCGAGAGAAGGTGTTTAGAAGGGTTTTTTTTGTCATTATTCTGCATATGCAGACAAACTTTCCCACTTTTCGGTTTTGATTGACAGTGAATTGAAATTACATATTGCCAAAGAAAAGTTCTGTAACCATTTAGAAATAATCTTCCAAAACCACTCAAAATTACACCAAAGTTATATTATGTGAATTCATTGTGCTGTCAAACACATTTGCACATGACAGGTAATGATGACATGGGACCAGATGTTTGTTGTGACCCTGAAGAGAAGTTTAAGGTTGTCTACTGAGGTAGTTGTAAGACTATGCTGTGTGGGAACAACAAAAAGAGATGATTGATCTATTTTGCATTCAAGGTGTTGGCAATCAAGGAACAGATTGGCTACCCTGACCACATCCTGGAAAAAAACAACCAGAAATTGGATGAGGAGTATGCCCATGTAAGTGATAAGTCAGTATTTCATTCCACCCGTGGAGGTTCCAGTACTGACGGACAGAAAACAGATATATTGGATTCCTCAGAGGAATTCCGGTGTTGACTCAAGTTTCTGTTTCAACATAGCTGAACTTCAGTGAAAACTACTTTGAGAACATTCTGCAGAACCTGCAAGCCGGGTCCAAGAAGAGTTTAAAGAAGCTCAGGGAGCCAGTGGACCCACACATGTAACTTCATGCGGACAAACACACACACACACACACACACATACATGTGCACACAAACACACACACACACACAGACACACACGTGCACACACATTGACTTTACGTTCAATGTCATTTCAT
The DNA here is from genome assembly GCF_963854185.1 of Sardina pilchardus. Taxonomy (NCBI): domain Eukaryota; kingdom Metazoa; phylum Chordata; class Actinopteri; order Clupeiformes; family Clupeidae; genus Sardina; species Sardina pilchardus. The sequence goes on along the minus strand of NC_085002.1, from coordinate 24,783,602 downwards.
ACCTATTGCATGCACCCCTGCCACCCTCCCCCCATACACACACACACACACACACACACACACCTACACACACACACACACACACACACACACACACACACACCTACACACACACACACACACACACACACACACACACACACACACACACACACACACACACACACACACCTACACACACACACACACACACACACACACACACACACACACACACACACACACACACACACACACACACACTCAAACACGAATGCATGCACATACGCAGTGCACCATTCTGTTGGCCTTACTTGGTTCTGTGTTTTTTCAGGTGGATCATTGGCGCGGCTGAAGTGAATGCTTTCTACTCTCCAAACAGAAACCAAATAGGTGAGGAGTCCCCACCGGCTTCTCATATGATCACACTGAGGTTTGAGTACAGCTGCAAAGCACTATTATATTATAACAATGTTATGGGGGATTTTTTTAATTAGATATTCATCAAACAAATAAATAGGTGTGTTAAGGAAAGCTTTGTGTTGGAATAATCAAATAATCACCTACCCACCATCATAATGCTTGTGCCTATTTATAAATGGGAGGATACATGAAAAGTTAGTAAAGCACAAAGTACCCCAATTACTGCTGTTCCCCTTCCATACCACTTATGGGGTCCCTGTGTCCTCAACTAAAGAGCCTCCACTGAGAATAATGACAGCCCTAAGATGCCGCTCTTTGTTGTCAGAATAAAAACTAGTTTCAGGCTCCAGTGCTCACGGAGCTGTACGAACTAAGAGCAGCCCCCGACTCCGTTGCCAAACGCGACACATTACCGGCCCGTCACTTAACGCGCGCGATTGCAGGAGCGTAAGGCGATTATGCAGATTGGGCGCCACAGTCATGGCGTAATTAGGCTGAGATTGCGGGTCTTAATGTTCTCGGACGTCCTCACGGTTCCTGAGGCGTGATGCGGTGCTGATATGCTATAGGTTTTTATTCGAGTGCTTTGCTGCTTGCATTAAGAGATTTGAAAAGAGCTTACTTGGCAGACATAAGCGCCTGAACAGAATAGAGCAAATCCAAATCTTGTTTGAAGATATAAAATAGCTATTATATATGTGTGGTCGGGCTTATTACAAGAGAATAAATGAAATGGTGTTTTTTTTCCCATTGGAGTCTGGAATGTTCCTCAAAGTTTTCTTTTACTTTGCACTTTGTTTTTCTGTGTTTCACAGTTGTTGTGCTTTCCTGTGAGACCGCCCTGTCATCTGTCTGTTTATGTGATTAAATGGGCTTGCCTTGCTGTTGATCTGTCTATGTTTATTTGTCTGTCTTGGTCTTGACCCATAGTTTTTCCTGCTGGAATTCTGCAGCCCCCGTTCTTCAGCAAAAGTCAGCTCCAGGCTCTCAACTTCGGTGGAATTGGAATGGTGATCGGGCACGAAATTATTCATGGCTTTGATGACCATGGTGAGATGATCTCGTCTCGTTATGTGGACTCCAATCATTCATTCTCAATTGGCTAACAACATCTTTGCCAGTTTGCCTTAAATTATTTAGCAGTATGTGAAATACCATGTCACCATTTTGCCTATAGCACAGTTTTACGTAATTTCAGTCAAATGTCATATTTACTTCAGTCACCTCACAGGGTAAAATAATGTCCACACTCCAATGCAGATAATGGCTGTTTGTAATATGAAAAACCATCAGGTATCAAAAACTAGTCATTCCAGCCTGAGAGTAAGAGTAATAGTCGATAAGACCAAGCTTGTTCAGTGACATGTGCCTTAAGTCCGATTTCTGATTTCAATAGGTCGTAACTTTGACAAGGATGGGAACATGTACAATTGGTGGAGTAACTACTCCGCAGAGCACTTTAAGGAGCAGTCTCAGTGCATGGTGCACCAGTACGGAAACTTCAACTGGAAGTTGGCCGGAGGACAAAACGTAAGAGAATCTCTATGGGACAGAAAACTCTATGGTCGTTAAATTATGAACCTTCTTGGATGACCAGCTTGACCACCTTTTGAGGCTGTGTTGAGCTGTGCAGAGGAGAGAGCACTAATAGACCTCTTATTGTTCCTGTCCCATTAGGTTAGTGGCATAAGTACCCTTGGGGAGAATATTGCTGACAATGGAGGAATTCGTCAAGCGTATAAGGTAGAGTAGTTAAATGTTCTTCATTTATATACATAAGAGGGTTTTTTTTATAGAAGGCCTAAAAAAACCCTCTCATGTATATGTTTGTGTGTGTGTGTGTGTGTGTGTGTGTGTGTGTGTGTGTGCAACTAGGCGTACCTTAAATGGGTTGAGAAAGAAGGAGAGGAGCCTCGACTGCCTGGTCTTGACCTGGACCACAAACAGCTCTTCTTCCTCAACTTTGCTCAGGTGAGCGAGCACTCCAGCGAAATCCGATTCCCCACCACCCCTCACACAGAAAACGGTGCTAGTGCCTAATGACATTTTCTTTGCAGAACACAAGTAGCCTTATACTGTAGGTCATTTGTGCACTCTATGCAAAATGGCCTAAGAACTAAGTATGCAATTACTGCTGAATTAAGAGCCTCCAATAAGTTGTATGGTAGGAGCAGGCTTCACTCAGTCACTGGAGCACACTGAGGAAGGCGCTAAGCCGAAACGCATCTGTGCAATAAAGCACGTTTATAGGCAAAGTGCGGCCTTTTTATCTTTTCTGCTGAATTAAGCCTCACGTCACTGGATCTCGAATGGCAGAGAGCATCACTTCTCTCAACTCTCTACTCTCTACATCAGCTTGGTGTTTGCAAATGGGAGCTCCTACAATTTAACACGTTACGGTTTGGCTGTTTTTATTTTTTTTGTTAGGTGTGGTGCGGTGCCTATAGGCCTGAATTTGCCAGCCAGTCGATCAAGACAGATTCTCACAGCCCTCTGGAGTACAGGTAAGCCAGCCTCCTCTATGTGCCTATGTCTATCAGTCCATCTTTCTTCTTTTCTGTCTTTCTTTCTTTCCCTCCTTCGTCTCAGCATGCCTACTCATCCTCCTGCTCTCTCCATTCCAGGGTTCTGGGGTCCCTGCAGAATTTCGAGGCCTTCTCCGAGGCATTCCAGTGCAAAAGAGGTGCACCCATGAACCCGGAAGTGAAATGCAGAGTGTGGTAGCCAGTGACTGGTTTCCTTCTCTTCCTCATCTTCCTCCTCCGCGGATGGATCGACTTTGTGATTCGGGCAGCAGCTACTGTAGGTGCCTAAATGTCATTTTGAGTCACAACCATACAATAGTGGCACACTGCCTTATATTTCACCTGATCCCCTGACTTGGTGAATATAGATACCTACCTTGATATGTGTAGTGTACACAAGATCGTATACACGTGTGATGTGTGAGAGCTCTAAGACTGTAGCTTTCACTCCACAATGAAATATGAGGGGGCATGGGGAAAGAAACTTGCTTTTTGCGTGTGTACAGCTACTTAAAATGTAGCTAATAGTCTATTGTTGGATCTGTTTTTTCCTGTACTTGTTGCTAAGTGACTGTTACGTCGTATATATATATATATATATACATATATATACGCTCTAAAAATATGTTTGGAACGACCATTTGGAATGATGACGTGGTCAAAATGTCAGGACCTGTGCTTGTCTTTCATCATATAGAGCAAACTATGAACGTGTTTGACGGCATCATGTGCCATGATTTGAGGTTTGGATCATTTAGCTTTTTAAAATTGAGATCCACAATATATATATAAACATATATATTCTTTGAGATTATCTTCAGCCTTTTACAATGTATTGCTTTGGGTCAAACTATGTGTTTGTTTTTTTAACTGACTGGATACATTCAAATAAAGGGCAGGTTTTTACAGTGTGCAATTTGCATGACTGAAAGTCACAAACCGACACACCGATTAACAATCAGACAGCTTTGATTGTGATCAGGATGGATTTACTGTATTTGTAACAGGGCTGACACAATCCCTACAAGCTACAGCAATTTAGCTAAAGACTCTATGACTGTTAACTTCACACTCACAGCTTTACCTGTTCATGCTCAGCATTCACTGATTGTTACTGTTAATTATTTAATGAAACTGCCTCAGTATGTGAAAAAAGTGTATCTATATATTTACAATGGAGGCATTTGAATGTAACTTTATTGAAAGTTGGGTGACTGCAGCATTCACTACGTCCCTTTTTCAAATGAAGCAGTTGTTTATCATCTCTGATGTTGGCTTAATCTGAGACATTTCCTTCATACCTGTGCCTCAGAAGCTTAGTGTTGAGAGTGCCTGTGGTCTCCTGTGAGTCAGTCAGTCAGGCAGAGGGAGACAGAAGGGAGGCCTTATGTCATGCCAAGGAATGTTCTGTTGTGCCGCTATCAACCCACTTTTGAAATAAGGGAGGCATTGTTAATTCTGGAAGGAAAGGCGTTCTGTTCTCCTTCGAGGCCCGACTGAGGCCTGAGTGACCCTTGTAGTATTCTGCCCCTCTGTCTGCCCCATTCTAAGGTGTGTTTGCTCTCCTTCATCGCCCCAGAGGTCAAACCTCATTATAGCACCACAGAGATGGCCCCTGACAGGCATTCCTGCTGTTCTTGGCTTGGTAAGGGACTCAAACATTTTTTGGGGGGAAAATATTTTTTACAGATATGGTTGGATTGAATTAGCAGCCTACTTCTTATATCTTCTGAGACAACGTTTGTCTGTGTTCGGTCCTGTTGTGGGTGCGGATGCAATTTTTTTTTTGCACAAGATCTCAAGTCATATTTCTTCTTGTGAGAAATGTGTGTCAGTGATTTGTGATGGCTGTTGGTTTTGAGGCCAATATGTCAATAGAACATCCCCTGACTTCACATGGATAACATCATTTTGAGGGAACCTTGGAATGATGTTGGGAGAATAGGCATAACTGAGGCTGAGACAGGGAAAGGAGTCTTGAAGAGATCATATTGGGTGACAGTGGCTTGGCTGGAAAAAGAACGTTTGTCCCTTTTTTATCTCCCAGATTGATAATCTGCACAGGGACAGGGTGGTGGTGCTTAGGGCGGGGGGTGGGGGGGATGGGGGGTGGTTAGTGAATGTGAGTAGCCAACAGGTGTCCTGGCTGGAGGACAGAGACTCGGGGGAAATAGCCTTCTCATTAGGGCTCCAGTCATGGCCACCGCTGTTAGTTCCCTGCTTGATGAACAAGTAATGACAGCGGCACTAAAGACTTGAGAGGTAGAATAAAAGAGAGAAAGAGAGAGAGAGAGAAGAGCTTTGACAGAAAGATCAAATAGGATTTAGATGAGTGCACACGAGACAGGGGTTTTTAGAAGAGTAGAAATAGCGAGCTGTACAGTACTTCTGAGAACTTGTGCGATGCAGCCAATAAAGAAACAAATGATGCCTTGGGCCATTCATTCTGACTGTTATCTCTGGTCACAGAGACATGAATTCAAATGTGCATGTCTGTCTTTTGAGCTTTATTCCTACCTACTCTCAGCCTGTCAACGGTCATTAAGTACTGTTACATACAGTACATAGAGAAGTGACTGCACTATGACTGATCTTATGTACTAGAATTTAGCTTTTCCAATCATTTCATTACGGTGTACCCGGAATGACTAAATGCGAGCTATCATGAGCAAGGGCTGACATTACTTGGAATTGAGACGTTGGATTAACGTTGTCATGAGTATGTAAAGAAAAATGTTGGAAACAGTTGACAGTTGAGTGTGCCGACCTATAGTAGCAAAACATCATATTTTTTTGTGTGAGTATAAAATAAAGAGAGAAGAAAACTGCAGCATTTCAAAGAATGTTAAGGGACAGATGTCTAATTTATGTGTACAGTACAAATACAGATACAAAAGTTGTTTATTATAAAAGATAATCATTCATGCACTATTTCATACAGTATATTAACATACACCACTGCATATCGTCATATTTTCACACTTGCCTGATCTGTATTGATTCAATCTTGTTCAAAGAGACATTTATAGGGTTTTTGTTTTGTTTTGATTTGTTTATCTGCTATAGTATAAATATTCAGTATCTTTCTGATGCATCTAGTAGCAAAATAATAAAACAAACATTCAATTAGAGATTAAAAGATAGGGGAGAAATTTCTATTGAATATACCTTTTCTTTTCAAATCCATGTCATTTTTTTTGCCATTGGTTTCTAGAGATGTACAGTAGATATCTCCTATCTACCCACACAGACCTTTTCTCTATAGGAAGGTGTACAGAGTCACAGTAGATGAGACAGGCCTGAAATGGGTGGCCTTGTTACAAACATCGAAAACACTGATGGTATGACTCAAAAATCTCGGATCTGGATTCTCCATATTCATTTTAACCCATCAGTCTTGTTTATGTTCACATTCAGTAAAACAAAGAAACAAGTTCTAGGCTGTTTCTAGCGATGATTTGATCTGTAAGACATAAGATATATTTCTCTTATTGCTAACTTTCAACAGTGTGTGTTCCCTGAGTGCATTTTCAGACCATGCTGCTATTCCTTGCCTATCTGACTGTTCTTTGTGCTTGAGATTTCTCTTAATGATGCCAAGATATTATCAATTAAATGAATATTTTCATTATATATCTATTTTGATGTGATTGATATTATGTAAAGATATAAATATACAGTCCTGGTTTCTGTAAAGGCCAGTAAGCAATTATATGTTGAACATTTCTACAAAATATGTGTGAAAAAAAACACTATAACTAAACTGTTGAGTATATTGTGATTTCAGGTATATCATGTGTATAACTCTTTAAATGTTTGTTGAAATATACCTGAATAAAGCAACGCTATCGCAAATTGATTGTTTTGTGAGTGATTACTGGAATGTTAATTTCATTGACAGTGTCATCCAAATTTGACCATATATTTTGCTGTTGGACATTGTTCTGATGGACTTCATTTAAATTTGTTTAACAAAAGCTTTTGGGGCATCAGTACATCCTCGCACCTCTGGATGGGCTACCCAAAAAAATACAGTATAAACACATTTTGAAATTGATGCCAGCAACACGTCTCAAAAAAAGTTGGGACAGGGGCAACAAATTGGAATTGGAAGTAATGAAAAAGACAACAAAAGGAGGAACATTTCACAACTAATTAGCTTAACTGGCACCATGATTGGATATAAAAAAAACATCCTATAGAGTCTCAGAAATAAAGATGTGAAGGTATTCATCACTATGTGTAAACCTGTGTGGGCAAATGATGAAACAATGTAAGAATAAAACGAATCATTTGGAGATTTCATCATCTCAACAGTACTTAACATCATTATATTCACAAAATCCAGAGAAAACTTTGAAGGCAAGAGACAGGGCTGAAAAACAATTTTGGATGGCTGTGGTCCTCAGGTGGCATTGCATTAAAACCAAACCTGTTACTGTAAAGGAAATCATTATAAGGGCTCAGGAAAACTTCTGATAACCAATATCTACGAACATGGTTTGATGCTCCTTTCATGCGACTCAATGTGACTGTACTCTACAAAGAAGAAGTTGTATGACATGACATGATACAGAAATTACCTAGTCTTATCTGGGCCTAAGCTCATTAAGATGAACTGAGGAAAAGTGGAAAACGGTCCACAATCAAAATCTCTGTATCCTCTGGGCTAAAGAGGAGAGGGACTATCCAACTTGTTCAAATGCTCAGTACAAAACCCAGCATCTATAATGGTATGAAGGTGCATTAGTGTGCATGGATGTATTGCACATCTGGCAAGACACACTCGATTCTGAATGACGTACACAAGTTTTGAGCAACATTCACTGCCTTCTAGATGACCTTTTTTATTATTATTTTTCAGGCAAGACCTTGAATATTTCAGAAAAATAATGCCAAAAATTAATTCTGCACATATTTGAGCATGTCTCCATAGAAGTCCTGGTGCTAAAATGGTGTGTCAGCAGTCCTGTCACATTGGGTGTGGTAAAAAATTAAGTATTAATCTGCAATTAGGCAGAAAGAAAGGCACCGGCAAGCCGACTACGGCATAGTGCTAAGCTTTATTTACGACGCCAGAGGTTACAAACACACAAGCATCCTAGCAAGTATGAGAGCAAGTCAGTCATTACCATTATTTATTGCCCCAAAACAGTAAACAGGATATTCTTGATGGATTACATGAAATGAAAATGAAAAAGCTGCCATGATAAAGAAAAAACATATTACTCCAGACCCCTAAGGGAGGTTGACCTCAGAGGTCATGGACAAGAGTCCTTGTACATTACATCCTTGTAATGACTGTGTAGCTAGTTAGACAACAAGCTGAATAGACATTTAACAGCTAAAGTGTAGTCGAATTAGTGGACATTTTCCCAACAGGTGCATCATGGAATGAAACACATGAATAAGAAGACCCAAGACTGTTGAGCAGCTGAAATCCTATATCAGGCAAGTATGCTGACATTTCATTGTTAAAACTCTAAATTCCTAAATATTTGCAGAATGTTGTTTAAATGAAGAGATAAAGCAACACGGGTAAACACGACCCTGTCACAACTTTTTATGAGACGTGTTGCTGGCATCAAATTGTCAAACTGGTCATTTTCAACATTTGACATGTTGTTTGTGGATTGTCACATCCTGTTATCATTTGCACTATACAACGTCCCAACCGGTCGTCTGTGGCGAAAACAAACAATTATGGTGTTTCCCACATGCCCCCTAAGCTTTCTCTGTATAGCCTTGACGAGGCAATTGGGTTTAATTCAGTACTTTTAATCGTTTACATCCTTAAAATTTTGACTTGACTTCAGTCAGCTGAAAATAGTACCTAGGCTGAAGAATCCCTGAGGTTTTTTTTGTTTGTTTTTGTCAGGTTTGTCACCAAACCATATACGTGGAATAACTATGAAGTAAGAAGACTCTGCCGTATCACGTATATCACCTCTGACACACTTCTCGTCCTCTCTTTCTCTGGTCTCCGAAGATTTTCAAAGGCTTCAGAAGCAAACACTAGACAAATTCACATAAGCGTGCTTTCATCACAAAAAAAAAGTGCCTATTACGCACAAGGCTGCTGTAGAGAGAGTTTGCAATCAAGCCCAGTCAAAAGAAAGCACACAAATAAATAAATAACATGAAATTGAAGACGCTGTGGAAGACTGGAGCTCCAACCTCAGATCTAAATCAGCCACCCACAGAGCCGGAGACTAAAGATGTCTCTGCTCACTGCTTTGATCAGGAACTTCCCCTGCGCTCGAGAGCCGCTCTCTGAACTGAGCCATTGTGCCCGTGTGAGTTCATGCCTCTCTTTGAGGCAGGCAGGCAGGCAGGTGAGCACTTCAGCCAGGTGCTCCATGCTCATTAGGACACAAGGGGATACGCTTCTGCTACAGTATGTGAGTAGCCTACGGAGTGCACGGAGGGACATTTGTAGGCCAGAAAAGTCCAGAGAAAGACGCCACTGGAATTCACCTCTATCATATTCTGAGAAAAAATTATATAGATACATGGAAAAAATAATATACAAAGATCGATGCATGGAAAAAGTTCTGATAAATGTGTAGCCCACAAATAATTAGTAAAACTTTTAAAAGCTTAATTTAATTACACACAAATAGTTACAAAGACAACATTTAATTAAGTTATGGAATCATATTTCATCACAAACAACATATAATCATTGGTAAAAGTAATAAAACGTAAAAAAAAAATAATAATCTCATGTTTAAAAAAGTCTTCCTTTGGTCCACACGGCCTCCTCGGAAATGTGTATTGAACATGATTGGCAGTGGAAATTCATTATGTATGTTTCTACATAGGAAAATACACTGCCGTTAATGCTCATTCCAATAGGCTTTACTCAATAAATCCTTCTGATGGAAAAAGGCACTTACATGAAATACCCTCCCTCCCTTAAAACATCTAATTGTCTCTGTAATAACAATCTTTTTGTAAATTCTTAATGACAGTCGACAGTTTAGAAAAAGACAAAAAATATACGAGTCCCATATCTCTGCTCTCTGCTGGTGGTCCTCATCTCTCCCGGGCAGTTCAAGTCCTCTACCTAGTACAAACATCATCGTTACACTGAAAAGAAAGGAAATTACAAAAAGATTAACATGAATCTCTTAACATCAAACATCCTTGTTTGATGAAAAGAAAACAAATTACATGAAAATTAACAGGAATCTTGAGTGTCAGAGTCAAAACGGTCAAACGAGTCTGATGAACACCTGGCAATGTCTATCTAAGAGGTTATCGTCCAGCATTTAGTGTTAGAGTGTTCAGAGTATTTGGCAACATGCGTAGTGCTTATGATAAAGAGAGCCCAATTCTGATAAAAGGTTGCTCATATCTATCTCAACAGCTAAGGAAACTCTCCTCATCCCCTCTGTGCTCGTGAAGCCCTGTGTTGAATGGCTGGTGTTATGCATGGCTCAGTCTGAACCACTTTCCCATTCCCAGAACTATGTAGGAAGTGGAACCAGTGTTTTTATTGAGCACACAAAACAGACAGTTATAGGACCACAAGGAACAGTGTATATTTAATTCAAAAAGTACTGGATTATAATCTTCCATATAATATGTCATACTATACTATTATAATATGTATGCTATTACAATATATATATATAGCATTTTACGTAAATCATAGTATAAATATTTCTAGATGTCAGTAAACGATGTCTTGCTCTCACATATCCCTCTTTGGTGCCAAAGCGTTACACCTCTGTGTTCAAACACACGTGTGGGTAGCAGCTTCTAAACGGGTCGGCAGGAAGGCGTGGAGAGAAGATGGGTGATGGAAAAGCCGTGGGTGCCACTGCCACGCTCTTTAAAGTGCAAAGAAACGTAAACACTCCCCGTTATTCAACCACTGCTCTCTGCTACAACAAGGTCTAATTCCTGCAGAAACGGGCTGTTATTGTATCGCTTTTCTTGGCAGCGGAGTGTTCAGAAATATAGCCTATTTATCCGCTTGCGTCAAGGATGCTCCCCCCCCCCCCCCCTTTTACTCAAATCAAACTATGTTGGCTGCACAGATCCAAGAGCCCATCAAGACTTCTCTATGAACATCCTAAATCATCCCCGGATAGGGAGAATAATTTCAATAAAATGGAATGAAACAGAATGAAATACTGTTTGGACTAACGTCATGCCAGTAAAAACATTTCGGAATCTGAATGTTGAATGTTGCAGACGAAGCAAATAAATATGGTGGATATGACTGCTAAGAGTCTACTCCTCGGCTGAAACCCTACTGTAGCCCTGTAAACCATTATCCTTCCAACAACAAAAGACATATCCTACATCCCTTTGCCAGCTGACCTGCGGAAATATCCCATGAAATCGGCTTTAATTGGGGCTAAACGTCCCATCTGAGAAAAGCACCTTCACTGTTCTCAGAATGACCCTATCTGGCACCAAATACCTTTTCTTGTTAGCCCCCGCCCCCCCCCCCCCCAAAAAAAAATACAAATAATAAATAACCAATCCAAAAAGAAAAGTGCAATGTAAAGGTATTACTGTTGTTGTTGTTGTTGTTGTTGTTGCTGCTACTACTGCTGCTACAATCATAAACCAACTCTAAGCACTTCCTTGTGAGCAACAAAAATGGTTGAAGATGTGGCAGATTTTCACTTGGCCCATGAAAGACGGCCACAGGACATCCTTCAACAAAGACCCACATAAGGATAGCAGGTACTGAGAGACATCTGGCTTACAGTTGGACAGGAAGGCCTCACCTCAACTGCCAAGCTACCGCATGAACAGTAAGCCTCTATGGCAAGACAAAGGCACTGTTGTCTGTGCCTTACACAGAGAACATACTGCCAGTGCTTGACCAACAGAAAGGTCATTAGAAGAGACACAAGTGAGATGGAATTTTGCATGTTGGAAACCTAAGAGATCAGATGGCACTGTGCTTTGCTTTATGTGGTGAAATAAAGACAGTAAACCACAGAGAGAAGGGTGTGCCACGGTAAATACTACAGTACACAGTAACATGTAGACATAGCATGGCTACAGTTATGCTGTGATGATAGCAATCCTGAGGGAAAGGTTTAAGTGAGGATCAAATTGTTGTTAGCCATCCATTTCTTTATAGGTGTGTAAAGAAAAGAAGAGTTCCACATAGAATATTTATTTAGCATGGTGGGGCTTCCCCACCACCATTGTTTTTGCCACACATCAGTGGTGTCTGCTTCCCTCTGCTTCTAAGTCACTGTCTACTTCACCACTGTTTATTTGACTTTGAGTTTCGTCAAATTTTGAAGTGACACTGTTTCTACCACACACCTGTGCTTCTATAATGAGTGGAACAAGAACGGTAGTAATTAAGTTCCAGTAAATAGACTAAGATCTGCCATCTTGAGTCATGTGACTGTGTGGAATAAGTACCACAGGGGACACACAACAAGTAAAGAGGACAAGACTTTTGGTGGTTTTGTTAAGCATTTCCTCAACTCAAAGGAAGTGAAACTATGACCTACAACTGTAGGCTGCTACTGCTATCCCAGAAATAAACCCAGGGCCCAAATATTTCAAATATACAACCCAGGTTTGACAAACTTCCCCAATTATGAGGAGGAAATGGAGAATTGATGGACTGCTGAAAATCGATGGCTCCTGTTTGTCACAACAGTAAACCCAGAAATTATTTTGACAGTTACTCTGTGCCCATCACAAACAGGCTGTTACAGTCATTGTGAAATACTGTGCAGTTGGCCCTAGTTTCTATACTGAAACACTTGCATCTATAAAAAAAACAAAATAAAATTAGCATCTATTTCCAATGTAGTAACAACTATGTGTCAAGTGCAAATTCAGATAATAAAGAACATCTTATTCTTAAAATGTACTTTTAGTGTGGTTATGGTCTGTTGAAATTGTTTCCAGGAATGACTGCTGTCAAAACACTCTGTGTCTCCTGTGATATTCTGTTTTCCAAGACAAGGTGGGAAAATAAATGGCCTCGACTGCAAATCATCACATAAGACATATTCACTGCATTTTGTCACAGTGATTTCTGCAATGTTGTGGTGTTGTGGCATCGAGCCCGCTGTAATACGATTCTCTGGTGTAATGAAAAAAAAAAACACTGGATAAAAGCTGTTGTTTCTGTGAGACTGGTTGTTAAACTGCAGCACTGTTTACCCTGGCATAAACCTGGCAAAAAAATAAGAAAACACCCAAGACCGTACGTCCAAAATATGTCAAGGTCTTTCTCAATAGGGCTCCAATGCCAGAATTGTCTGTGCAACATCTACTGATTTTCAGTCATAAACTTTGTCATTTCATCAGTAGGCCAAAACAGCAGAAACTGTGCACAGATGGAAAAAAACTACTGTTTAGATATCTTAGGACTAATAATACTTAAAACACGTATCAAACAAATGCACACACACAGTTACTGTATGTTTTTAAGCATTAACAAACCATACTAGTACAAAAAAGTACACTATGTTTACTTGATCCGACTTTGGATCAAAGTACCTGAAAGGTGAATAAACGTAAAGGCCATCGCCCACCAGAAGCGTACGCGGCGCGCCGCGCCACGAAAAAAAATAGAATTCAATTGTTTTCAATGGAGCACACGCACTGGAAACGTCTGCCGCACAGCAGCCGCACAGAGATAGAAAACTATTCTAAAATCCTGCGCGTCAAGCCCAGACCACCGAACACCGCTGAACGCCGCTTCTGGTGGGCGCCGGGCTTAACAGTGATTGTTATATGTGCTAGGGCCCCTCACCTGCGGCCTCTGTCCGGCTTCCACACTGGCTGAGATGCCCAGGGCTTTGGCTATATCCTCCAGAGGGACGTGGTCTCCCGGGGAGTCCTGGATGAAGTGCAGAAGCACCTTTTCGCCACCTGAGAACACAGAAACATGACAGGAAGTGAGTGGTGGCGGACCCTGGAACAGTGTTGCTTCTGTTCTGGTTTCCCCCTTCCAGATCTGGGCCACATAATAGCCAGACCCATTCATGAGATATCCACTGACTGGGAGAGAAACCACCCTAACCAGTAACAACTAACTGGCATCTCAGTTGTTCAGTAATTCAGTTGTGTTAATACAACTATTTTACTAATAATTCGTACACTAATGGGTCTGAAGTCGTAGAGCATATACCAAGGCATTAAAAAATGCATTTCAACATCTGGATAAAACAAGCATTGCTCTCAATTTTAACATTCCTCTTCCTGGTCCACTGTGGCTTCAGGACCCATTAATCCAGTGTGGTGCTGGGAACAGATCCCCAGCACCACACTGCCCCCTAGTGATTGAATCTTTCAGTTCCAACTAAAGTTTATAATGACTGACCTTCATCATGACCACACACCCTTGATGAGAAAAGGAGGGTGGGATGCTCAAAATACATCCCACAATGTTTATTTTGTATTGGTTTAAACATACCTTTTGCCACAATAAGCATGCCACCACTCTGCAGGAGATCTCCTGTGAAGTTCCCCTGGATACCGTCAGCACTTGCCTATATGGGGCAAGAATACAGGTTTATTCAGGACTCATCCTATATATTTTAATATCATTAATATCAATATCATATGTCTTTATTTAGATGTCCTTGTCTGCCATTTTACAATAAATATGACAACTTCTATGTTTCAGTCTTCTATGAAAAACAGGCATGCTTTTCTAGTGGCCTACTGTGGATTTCTGTGTGTACTTTGACCATGACGGTGTCTGACAGAGCTCTGTCAGAACAATAAGACAAATGAGTCTGCTTGAAATCCTACTGAACTTATTAAGCCTACTGAAACCATCATGGGATGTTTCTGCCACAGAGCCTGGCTCTGGCCTACATGCCTCCATCATAAAGAATGCTACAACTAAAAATATAATAATAAAAAAAACAGCCAAAGTAGCAAGCTGTGGCCAGAGACAGGGCTGTTCAAAACACTGTTCTACTGCTGCCTGTTGCAATGCACTGATACGATACCTCTGCGGCAGGTCCCCAGAGACATAAAAAGTAAAGATCTAAAAACTTGTATAAATATTGGAAACTATGGATTACATCAAACATCACGAAATCAACATACACACAGACACAAAGGGATCCTAGAAAGCATTGTAGTGATCACAAATTAGCTGCATTATGTTACGACCCTGCCTGTGCCAGTGTGTGTTGTTATGACCCTGCATGTTTATCTATGTGTATGTAGTTACGAGTCGACCCTGCATGTGCCTGTCTGTGTGTGTCTGTGTGTGTGTGCCTGTGTGTGTGTGTGTGTGTGTGTGTGTGTGTGCGTGCGTATGTGTCTGTCTTATAGGGGTGGAGCCTCGTGAGCAGGTGTACCTCATCCTAATTGCGTGGCTGGAAGTATAAAAGGCTACCTGGTGGCTGTGCAGTTGTTCCCTCTGTCTCCATCAGAGCGTGCGTCGCGTTTGTCTTTTGTCTGGATTATGTACATTACTCTGATTTACATCACACCTTTCTTACCGTCTCACTTATCCTGACTGCAATTCATATTTTCAGTACATTTTACTTCAATAAATATCTTTTTGTTAACCCTTTATCCATGTGTGGCCCCCCTCATGTTAAGCCACCACAGACGAGCCTGGTGGCTGTAACATTTAACTTACGACTGTGGATCGTTTAAATTAGCCTAACAGTAGGCTACACCAGGCACGTAACTGAAGCGTTCCGTTCGCTAAGCGTATGCTGCAGCAGTTAATAATCACTATTATCATTGGAAGTAGCTACACCAGACCCGACAGTGGGGCGCACGGTCCAAAAAAAATTGACCTCTTCTAAAATGGATTTTATGTGTCGCAAACGGGACGCTTCAGTTATTACGCTCCTGGTGTAGCTCCCCACTCTGAGCCAAACAAGTGTCAGCACTTGATATCAACAGATTAGCTGCCATCACAGTCTCCTGTATGATTGGCACTGGCCCACCCTCACACCATTGCATGGATGCAGCTCTGACCATCTGAGCCCTGCAGAGGTCACATGAAAAGGTGACATTTCCAGCTCACCTTTGAGGAGACTTCTCGCACTTTCTTTCCCATGGCAGCTGGAACCACACTAAGGGCGTTGTATCTACACGAGAGAATAAAGAGATGTTTTTTTTTAATTCACTCAATATTTGTGAGTGAA
The DNA here is from genome assembly GCF_963854185.1 of Sardina pilchardus. NCBI lineage: Eukaryota > Metazoa > Chordata > Actinopteri > Clupeiformes > Clupeidae > Sardina > Sardina pilchardus. Next base: position 24,767,551 of record NC_085002.1, on the reverse strand, counting down.
GATTATTTGATATGTTAAGCAAACAGTGTCCTTATGTATCATTGTGATGAAGACTTTACTAATGTTAACAGAATATAGCCTACTTTATAACCAAAATGTATTGTCAGTAAACAATTATGTTAGGAGAGGAAAAATGATCTCATGTAATACATGTTATTATGCAGATTTTACTAGTACTAGTGCAATACTTAAGCACATAAATGACAAAAATGAGGATCATAATACAGTAGGCTTCTGTGTCAAAAACAAACATCAACCTTTTGAAACCAAGGTCCTTGTAGCTTTTTTTCTTCGGGTCTATGTACACATCTGTAAGAAAAGCATAATGGAAAACACATAAAAGAATGTTTGCCATGGTCTGCAAAGGCAACCAACCAAGGCTATATCTCATATCTCATATAGACTTCACCAGTGCAGTGTGTCAAGAGGCAGGGCGTGTTAACCGCTGGTTTTGTAATCATGACTGTGACGATTTGAAGAGAGTAGTGCACTGCTCACCTCCCTTGAAGAAGCCTCCCGCCTGGAACTCTTCAACCCCAATCTCCTCGGGCCCTACACCTACCAGGGCCACTCCGTTGGCCTTCAAGCTTGGCTCCAGCTTGCTGACCTCTGAAGCGGTCCACCTGCAGATCTGACAGCCAAACCGCCGCAGAAAGAACAGCACGACAGCCTGCTCTCGCCACAACGACTGCAGTTCCACACTCTATAAGACACAAAGAAAGTGTCACCAAAGATGTTTGTGGCCCATCATATCAAGATCAACAAATGAGTCAAAGACAGTATCCAATGGTGTTTCAAGAGCACATCTCCAACAATCACTAATTATTTTTCAAACAATCAAAAGCCTTCTAGACTGAGGCTTGACACAAACCTCACAACTCAGACTTATACGTAGCTTAATGTAACGAAAGCACCACGTTACTGAGACAGAACAAAACAGACTGCACGAATACTAGATTAATTCACCATAACATGCCACCTACTAGACTAATAACCTAAGTCTAATTTACTTAAATGCACAGCAATTACGCGTCTTATTCGGTGTCCATGTTGGTTCCATCAATCACTCTCAGCATGCTATCTTTATACCCAGAACTCTAATGATACCCTAATGCACATTTTCTCCCAGGGGAATTACTATTTAGTAGTGAACTCAACTGAAGGCAACAACAGTAATTTGTAGTGGTGAATTACATGGGTGCCAGAATTGTGTGAAGACAGCGACTCTGCGACTAACGATATTGGCTACTAGCTTTCACTCACAATGTCACATGAGGAAGCAGATGACAATTAATGTATAGGCTACATATAGTAACATATATATCAACTAACAACAACAATACGATGTATTAGTTTCATACGTCTGTGGATTTAAGCGCTATAGACTTGATAGCTGCTGTTAACGCTAGTTGAGAACTTTTTACATACCTCCCCTGACGCAGCGTTTTTCAGTGCATTTGAACTTATTTTCACAAGATCCACGGGTGCCATCTTTGGTTACGTTTGTCTGCGAATACCGAGGTAGCTGTCAAAACAGTGCATTAGTATACATTCACTACATGCTCAGTTTATAGCAACATGTCATCTGTAACCTCGCCCCTTGCTATGTAACTATGAATCACACGCTTCCTGACATGTGAAATGGACCTATCACAGGCCAAAAACCTCGCCAGAAGGCGGGTCTAGTTGTATAAACTTATTTTTACGTGTGTGTGGTTTACACAAACAAAGAGAGTATCATCAACATGTCATAGTAGGATTTATGAAACAAGTGAAATTGTTTGACAGGAAATGAGGTGCTGAATATTCCAGGAAACAATGTGGGTTTCATATTATTGCAGGAGTTCAGAAATTTCTCTGAGTTTCCTAGGTTGAACCTCGGAGTAGCACTTAAAAGGTTAACAGCGTTAGTCCTGCCCCAACAGTACCATACCCACCCAATGACGGTATTGTGTATGCTGATGCCTAGACTACTTCATCGTGGTTTATGGCATGTATTGTATTCTTTAGGCTATTGCTGATCACCTCACCGCATGATTAATTTAGGCATACTCACAGGGTGGGAACCTCAAACAGACACTACGGCCATTTAAATGAGTAAACCATTATTTTAAAGCTTGAGCTTTGTGGTGGTCATAGTTGAATTGAGTCCAAGCATCCAGCCATAAAAAATACAAAGGCCCTATGAAGAGCCGGTGTTTACTGATAATATCCCTAGATTACACACACTCTCAAGTGAACATTATCTCCCTTGGATAGGCCTTCTTAATTGACAGTTCAATTCAAAGATTATTCAATGAAAATGGCCAGTTAAATCAATTAACTTGGCCTATAAATCAGCACATATTGCTGTCAATAGTCTATTTGTCAAACATCCATACGAATATGTTGGCCTAACAACACATAATTAAGTGCCACTGATGAGTTAGACTGGATAATAGCTTTAACAAGCAAAGCCTATTATAGAAAGAGAGCCATACAAACATCAGAAAAAGCAGCGGACTAAGGCCAGTCTTGAAAGACAGTTGGGCTATATTGTGACCTTCTACACCTCATAATATCTGAATCATCGGGTAGCCTACACACTTTGATGAAAATATAGACTACACAGACGACAGTGTTAGTACATCATGGTTTATATTGAGCATCAACAAACCTTTGACCTTTGACCTTTTACAATATCAGTGTGCACATGCAGTGCACATCTTCAGGAAAAGCATAATGGAAAACCCATAAAGGCATGTTTGCTTTCTGTCATGTCTTGCTGTGCACCTGGCAACCAACTGAGTAGTATCTGTTGCACATGAAGTAGAAGCTCATACCCTCAACCAGTGTAAAAATGATTAAAGGTCAAAAATGCTTAAGGGAAAACGTCTCCAAAGACTTGTTTTATGAGTCAACTTTCAAAGCACCTATACCCGAACACAAATCATTCTGAGATATAAAAGCAATTGAAGCAACAAGTTACTGTCACATGAAGAATATGCTTGAAGTAAACTCCAGTACAAATGACTTCTGCCTGACATCTACAATATAGACACCGATTGAAGAGAATTATAAGTTATAATATCTGCATTAGAAGTTATTATAAATCCATAGTAACACTATTATATAATGTTGTAATAGACCTTTGTATCAACTTAAGTACTGGATGTCACCTGTTTTGAACTTCCATTTGCTATTTATGGCCTGTAGACCTCATTGACCTGAGCTCATGCAAGTCAGTAAGGGGGCTGGCATAGAGGGAAAGAGGGAGAACGAGGGCGTGTTTGAGTGTATATGCGTGAATGAACAAAAGCACATATACAGTCCATCTGATCTTGTGCCTGGACTCCACCTATGTTGACCAATTTCTCATCCATTCATTTCTCATGTCTGGTCATTTTTGATCGGGAATGCACATGGGCAGTCAGATGCCCTCTGTTAAGTCATGGAGTCTCAAGATATTCAGAATAATTTAATAATAATTTTGAGAGAAAAGAATTGTCAGTTGGTTAAATTGCCACTCAGAATATGATGTCACACTTTTTTTTGTAGAATGTGTTGTCAGATAAGATAACACATGATATGAGTGGCTGGGGTTCATTCATTAACCATGCTCCTCAGTTTCATAGAGTCAAACTTGTAAGCAGCATCATTGAGTTCAAAGGTCAATTGCATGGTAAATGCTGTCAAACGTATTTGGCTTTGTGGTAATCTAGCATTTGTGTATAGGATTTGGAGATGTTACTGCCTATTGCTGATCACCACAGGGTTAATGTAGCCTACTCTTTGGGAACCTACAGACAGACACCACTGTGGTCATTTAAAATTAACTAATTGTTGAATTAGCAAATCTTCCACATCTGTGTTCTGTCCTCAGCGGACAACTGACTCCACCAGACTCTACAGGGGCACAGGTGGGCCTGGCCCACGCCAATATTGTACAGTACATTGATTATATTGAGCGGTTTTCTGTTGATGGGTGCCACCTCTTTCTTTCTGTCCAAATCATATGGTCCAAAAATCAAATTTACAATCAAATCAAATAGGCCAATTAAAATGCAGGGCGTGTAGTCTAACTAAACTAGCATGTTCAAGCTGCAAACCCCAAGACAATTTCTTCTTATGTTCTTGTTTATGCTGCTAAAATAACGCTCAATTGAATTGGCCACCATTGTGCTGGGCAGAAATAAGTGCCCCTTACTTCAACATTTTAATTTCAAAAGTAAGCCTACTACAAAATCCCAAAGATAAACTAAACCACCCCCTGCTCGTTCAAATCGTTGCCCACCCGGCAAGGTAAAGCTGGCGTCCACAGCATCCAGTAAGAGAGTGGTGCTGATGCTGCAGTCGAGTGATGGGGCGCGGGGGTAACCTGACGTCACGACGTAGATATAGGCTCGCTTGGGAGGAGAGGAAGAGAGAGAGGGGGGAAGGCTGAAGGATAATAGCTGAGAAATGACTGCACCAAAGATACCGCAAGGGGAAAAAGATGACTATTTCAAATTCAACGCCATTGCTGTAAATAAAAAAAAGCATGGTGTGCCTATTTACCTTGAATGAACGCTGTAATAAATGAACAGAATCCCCGCAAAGGTAATATTTTTCATGTTTCCATTTGCACGCCTTGTCCGGTAAAATAAAACGAACAGATGGCTTGGCACGATGTGGGGTAGACTGTATTGATCACACTTTGAGCAAACTGACAAGTCACTGATCTTTAACCCATAGCCTATATTATTAGCTACTCATTGAAATTCACTAAGCCATTTTCCGCTGCCGTCTTCACTGCTTTTTCTCAATCGCCTAGCCATACAACCTCAAGTCAGCAAGGGAAACAGTTATTGGAATAATCTATTTTCACTAACATATTCAGAAATCTCTGATATAAGTGGTATAAATAGAACGTCGCAGTACCGTAATAAATAAGCCAGTGGAGAGGGGATGCAGCAGTCCTTTCTGTTAAACTCAGCTCCGGAGCACATGGACTATATGCGCATCTCCTCTCCTCACGAACCTGCGCAGTGGTTGCAGTGTTCCGTGTACACGAGGTGAAATGTCATATCACTTATTACGATTTGGCAATGGCGGTTCCCGATACCGCATGCGTCTTGGTATGTTTCGTGAAATCCATAATTTACTCTCTCATTTGTTTGGTTTTGCGCAGGTGTTGTGGCATGCTTGTAAGCGGGGTTTTTTTTCACCGGTGTCCTCTAAGTGTCATTATGCTACTCTGCTGCTAGCAAGGCAGACGGCATGGAGTTTGTTTGTGTCACTAAATCTCTATCTGTCTATGCCTCTTGAATTTTCTTTATTTGAATTGTTATGTATAAGTTGTTTTGTTGTTGTTGTTTTGACTGCATGTATTACTTTGTTTTGACGTTGTTGTTAACTACTGTATGTATTACGTTGCTGTTGTAGAGTCCAGCAGGTAGAGAGTGATGTCATCTCCAGGCATGGGCACTCCGAGCGATCCCCTGCTGGCCAGCCCGGCTGGGAGCAGAGCTGAATTGATCCAGGACGCCTCATGGAGGCCCTCTCTCCCCAAGACCTCCAGCTTCCCGTCATCCACCACGCGCCACCTCAGCCACCGAGCCAACAACTTCCAGAGGCACCCCAAGAGGCGAAAACTCATCAGGCCCTCGCCGCCTCCACCCCCCAACACCCCCTGCCCACTGGATCAGCTGGACCTGACCGAACTCCCACCCCGCCGGACCTTCACAGAACTCCTGTTCAATGGCTGCATCCTGTTTGGCATCGAGTTCAGCTACGCCATGGAGACAGCCTATGTCACACCCGTACTCCTTCAGATGGGCTTGCCAGATCAGTTCTACAGTTTGGTGTGGTTCATCAGTCCAATCCTTGGTACTGCACATTTCAGTCCTGTTAGTCAGCTTCTGGCTGTCAGTGTTGTGTGAATTGGTTAAATGTTTATCGACTAATCCTCTTCTCTAAGCTCTTGGTCTCTCCCCTTACCTTTCTTATGGTCCTCTTTAAGTGCCAGGGCTTACATTCAATTCAGATGCTGGTCAGAGTCGAAGGCCATTCCTTTTCATCCTGTGTTCTCTGCTCTACAGGCTTCTTACTACAACCAATATTGGGAGCGTGGAGTGATCGCTGCACATCGCGTTTTGGTCGGAGGAGACCATTTATCTTGGCTTTATCTCTGGGTAAGAGTAAGACCAACATTGTGTCTTTATTTATTTCTCTCTTTCTTTCCTTGTCCTTTCTCTTTTAGTCACATGCAGTCTTCCCTGCCCTCCCCTCCCTTCCTTGAGCCACAGGGTAAAATGGCTGCCCTGAGGGCTCTCTTTCAACACATACTGTCTTATGCAGTAATGTACAGCTCCGGTCTTCCAACAAAATCATGTATAAATATTAATGACACAGATGGCAATAAGGGCACTAGTAAGTGAGAAACACGCGCACACACACAGGCACACACACACACGGACGCACTCACTCATGTACGCACGCGCGCACGCACACACACACACACACACACACACACACACACACACACACACACACACACGTAATTTGACAAAGAATGTATCTCAGAGAAGAAGAATGTCTTGTGCCTGGCTTAAATTACATCTGCCAATCTGCCAAAGCCAGATTAGTACATTATACAGTATTCATATGCAGGCCGCACTCTTACTCTCAGAGCATTTAATATTTAATGTTTTGACTGTGCAGTCTTTGTCAAATGCTTAGAGAAGTGTAGTCTCTGTGGAATAGTAGGCTATTTTTATTTTGATATTTCCATGGAATTATTAATGTTTGTCTATTGTCTGTTTTGTTTTCAGACCTACAGGATGCAAGTACTGTACTTAGTTTCCTTTTTGATCATTAGGCTTTTCCTCACGTTTTTGTTGATGCGGCTGTGTGATTTAATGTGGGTTGAATTGTTTCTTTTGTGAGCACTGTAGACTACATAGGCTTCAGCTTACATGACTGAAAGCTACTTTTGATTCATGTTGTATATCCAAAGTGAAGAATGTAATGAGAGTCTGATATGCTGGTTCTAAGTCTCTAAGTTTCATTTGTATTGTGTATAGGAGCGCTGATGGGCTTAACGCTGGTTCTGAATGGGCGGGACATAGGAACAGCAGTGGCAGACACAGCTGTCAATCACAAATGGGGCATCGTGTTGACAATATGTGGGGTGGTTCTGATGGACTTCAGCGCTGACTCAGCAGACAACCCAAGCCACGCCTACATGATGGATGTCTGTGGTCCTGATGATCAGGACAGAGGGCTCAACATCCATGCACTTCTTGCAGGTATGTGGTGAACCTCACGCAACATCCATGTTACAGTTTTTCTTTGTAGCTTTGGTGCATTTCTTGAATCATCATTAATGTTTGCAAAGCAGTGCATTTCTCAAAGCAATTAGTGCAAGCTGCACCACATACTGGATTTCCTGAAGTGCACATCTTCGTCAAAATGAATAGAATAGAATACATATTTTTTTGATCCCTTAATTCAGTTCTCTGCATTTAACCCATTTAACCGAATTAGTGAATACACAGCACACAGTGAACACACAGTGAGGTGAATCACACAACCCAGAGCAGTGAGCTGCCTGCCCAACCAGCGGCGCTCGGGGAGCAGTGAGGGGTTAGGTGTCTTGCTCAAGGGCACTGAAGCCGTGGACTGGTCGGGGATCGAACCGGAAACCCTCAGGTTACAAGTCCGAAGCCCTAACCAGTAGGCCACGGCTGCCCCCCCAATGCTATGTGCAAGTCCTTAGCCATTGTGCATGTACTAGGTAGTCAAACTGCTTTCTCATGTTGTCAATATGACAGTTTAAGTATTTTCTAATAAAGGATCCACTGAGGCATATGTTACATGCTATTTATTGTGGGGGGTTGATTGGACTGGATATGTCTCAACATTTTTCCTTTACTGCACTGTTTGTACTGCGATTTGTTGACAGAAATTGTTACAGTATAAAGCAATGCCTTTTACAGGGGAAATTATAAATATACAGTAAAACTGTTATAACAACTAGTTTATCACTGAAAGTATTGATTAGAAGTTATAAAAGGAGGATCTAGTAATACAACTTCTAGTGCAACATTTCTTTTGGTCTGTTCTGGCATTTGGTCTGCTCTGACCAGTCTGTACTGCAAGCTGGTGCTTGTTTTTTTCCTGTTATTCCATCACACTTCCATTGTTTCCCAATGCAAGCTTCTGTTTCTTGTATGCCTCGTTCAGGACTAGGTGGTGGCTTTGGTTACATCGTAGGAGGCATAAACTGGGACCACACGGAGTTCGGCAGAGCCATGGGCGGCCAGCTGCGCGTCATCTACATGTTCACCAGCGTCACCCTCGTGGCCGCCACGGCGATGACCCTGACCAGCATTCCAGAGCGGCCGCTACCTCAGTCGCGGTCCTCGAGGAGTGCCCTGAAGAGCCCCAGCTTGCCCCTGCCCCCCTCCCCGCCCGCCCCGCCGGGCGCGGTCCCGAACCAGGAGGACGAGGAGGAGGAGGACGGCCTGTACAGCTACCAGGCGTCCAACCCGCAGCGGCGCTACACCGACCCGCTGGGCCACTCGTGCAGCGCCAGCGCCCGGCTCTGCGTGGGCCTCGGCAGCCCCATCTCGCCCCTCAGCCCGCTCACGCCCAAGTACGGCAGCTTCATCAGCCGCGACAACTCCCTGACCGGCATCAACGAGTTCGCTTCCTCGCTGGGCACCTCGTACATCGACAGCGTGCTCATCGACTGTTACACGGGCCAGCAGACGCCCCAGCTGCTGGAGCCCGAGGCCGCGGGGCCGCGGATGAACGCGGGGGACACCCCGCCTCCGCTGCAGGCGCCGCCCCGGCCCGCCGACGACGAGGCCTGGACTGCTGGCGAGGGTCAGGGGTCGGGGGAAGGGACGGCCGAGCAGCCGCGGGACGCCCATCGGACTGTAGAGGGCTCGAGCCGCTCGGAGGGGACGCAACCAAACGGTAGCGAGGCGCTGCTAGCAATCGAGGGTGCGCAACAGAACGGGAGCGAGGGGGGGCCCAAGCCTGGTGCGGGGTCAAAGAGGGGGAGTATCCTGAAGCGCCCTCAGAGTCTGGCTCTCACAGAGGACCCCCTGTTAACCCCCAGCACAGGGATGGAGCATGGACGCAGGCGCACTGTCACCTTCAGCCAGCAGGTGGGGCTAGACTTTCTTTTGTAGGAATTTGTAGCCATTATTGAGGTTGCACTAGGGGTGGCTCTCAAACTCTCTCCTCGATCCTCGATGTTCGGTCCTCGAGGCTCGTTCCCACTGATCTATAACTAACACTGGATAGACTATCCCATTGTTGCCACCCCATCATTCTTTATCTAGATCAGTGAGGACGGGGCTCGAGGAAGGAAGGGAGGGTGTATAAAAGACCAAATGAGAGGCACCCTAGGTGTCTTCATAGGTGTCATACTGGAGTCGTGAGGAATGCACAGACATGTCACTAGGTGTATGCGTAAATAGATGTTTCAGCTCTTCAGTGAGTGCTGTGCACAGGTTTTGTAGTTATTTTACTAATTGAATTAAAGTACCTTAGAGATATGGTGGGTAGAGCAAGGGCTGCTGTATCCGTGAGAATCATTGGGTTTAACCAACAGACCTGCACACGTGGCTGTTTTGCTTCAATTGTGTGAAAAAACTAAGCGAGCAACCAGGGTTAAACATCAGTACATGTCAGCTGTAATTTGATGAAGAAAATTATCTTGATAAAGTGACTCTTTGCTTACTTTAATCCTCCAGGTAGCAAATATCTTATTAAATGGTGTGCGCTATGACAGCGACCTGAGTGACAGACTAGAATCTGCGGATAACCAGATGTCTATGAAGCTGCTCTGCATCGCCATCTACAGGATGCCCCCGTCACTGCGCAGCCTTTGCACCAACCATTTTTTGGGTGAGGAGGAAGAACTCAGCATGCATGTCCTTGTGTTAGTTCATGGTCACGTCCAAATTAGGATATGCCTATTTTTGTCCTCAAAAGTATTTACCCATTGGCCAGAATGCCTTCTACTGCAGAATCACTGAGAGTGGCCGTGTTTGTGCGTCAGGCCAAATTAGCTTGATTTGCTCTTTCTCTCTCTCTCTCTCTCTCTCTCTCTCTCTCTCTCTCTCTTTCTCTCTCTTGCTCTCTCTCTCTCTGTGTCTCTCAGGCTGGTTGTCCTTTGAGGGCATGCTGCTCTTTTACACTGACTTCATGGGGGAGGTCGTGTTTGAGGGGGACCCCAAAGCGCCCCACGACTCGGAGGCTTACAAGCGCTACAACGCTGGGGTCAGCATGGGCTGCTGGGGCATGTGCATCTATGCATTCAGTGCTGCCTTCTACTCAGGTCAGCCCAGTTCACCGTTAACATGACACCCACCACGCCTCAGTTGTTGGAGCGCTGAATCTGGTCAGAATGCGGAAGATTTTTAGACATTACTGGTGAAGACGGCGCTGATGTCTTAAAATCCCTGTTTAGTTTACTTATTGTCTGTGTAACCCTTATAATTGAAGGTGAAAGTGCACAGTCTGTTGTTGTGGCCTATGCTAATGGCCAGGTTTAGGATTTGTCTTAGTACTTATATGGGATTATCTCCACCTTTTGAATACCAATCAGTTGCCTTGGATACATACACTGTGAGAGAAGTCCTCCCACACAGCGCAGTGAAAGAAAACTCTGAGCCCTAGTTCTCCACATGCCCTTGCACTGTCAGCACACCGCTTGTCATTGGTGTGTCGTTTCGTCTGTGAACTCTCGCCAGAGCGTCAGCTAAAATGAATCCCTCTGAGCTGGAGAGTGACAGAGAGTCCCTCATTCTCATTGGTGTAATTCAAAACCATCTGATTTTGAACTATTTTGTTTCTCGTATGTCTCCCCATCGTGCTTGGTCATCATCAGCTTCAGTTTTACAGACAGATAAGGGATCAGAAGAGATGCTCAAGAGATCACCGTTCATTCATGTTGTGTGTTTTTTTTTTGCTGTCAAATGTATAAGCTACTTTTGCATTTAATTTAATCAACCTTTTTATTTGTCTTATTCTATGACTGTAACTTGACCAACTTTAATGTGTATAGCGCCTCTGCTGAGGGTGAACCCTTCCTTTCCGTGACCCCCACAGCAGGGATGGAAATTAGCACCAGCCACCAGCCAAATGCTGGTAAAATGTGAGAGTGGCTGGTAGATTTCAGACACAAAGTTATATTTTAACATTGAGTGGCTGGTTAATTTGACCAGAAATCTGCTATTGGCTGATACATTTCCACATTTTCACACTTTATTTTCCACCCCTGCCCCACAGCCATCCTGGAGAAGCTGGAGGAGCGCTTCTCGCTCCGCACGCTCTACTTCTTCGCCTACCTGGCCTTCGGCCTGGGCACGGGCCTGGCCACCCTGTCCACCAACCTGTACGTGGTGCTGTCTCTCTGCGTCACCTATGGCGTGCTCTTCTCCTCGCTCTGCACGCTGCCTTACTCGCTGCTCTGTGAGTACTACCAGAGTCCACAGGTGAGAGCACAAACACGCCCACCCACCGAGTGCTGCGATAGGTCACTCAGGTGCGTGATACCAACGCATAAGTACGCATCAAAGTAATGTACACGGATTACTTATGACTCACTGCTCTGTGAGTACTACCAGAGTCCACAGGTGAGAGGAGAGCACAAACACACCCACCGAGTGCTGTGATAGGTCACTCAGGTGCGTGATACTGATACCAACGCATAAGTGATTCAAATATCAAAGTAATGTACACTGATTACTTATGACTCATGCAAATGACTCAACGGTGCTCCTCATAGATTGGTTATATCTGATTGACTGTAAAGTTATGATAGATTTTCTGTTGATACAACATGGTGGTGATTATGATTATGACATACTAGCTTGTTGGGACCAGATCTGACCAGAAATTGTGGCAGTGATTGCAACTGAAGCTCATTAGGAACATGGCTGGTCTTTTTTCCTTGACAAAAGCGCTGTCATATTTGCCACTTCCTATTAGAGTATGCCTTTAGTATGCCTCAGGAACACCAATCATGGGCCTTAATTGTATCATATGCAAGCCTACTCAGTAATATTAGATATATGTTGTCCACTTCAGGGCAGGAAACTAGGTGAAAATGGCTCTGGCAGCATCTTGATAGGTGGATTTGTTCAACAACTTGTGAGTGCATTTAGGCTTGATAGATAGATAGATAAATACTTTATTGATCCCCAAGGGGAAATTCAAGGTCCCAGCAGCTTAAGACACCACACACACAACTTACACTACAATGTAAACAGGATGATAAAAAACCTACACATGCAGGTTCCCTCTAAACTTTAAAGTATGTGTGTTACTTGCTGATGCTCATGCCTTGCAAGAAATACACCTGTCATGTTCTGTCTTTTGGTTCTTGCTCCCTCTCTGTAGTTCTGTGGTTCCTCAGAGGATGGGACCAGGCGGGGGATGGGTGTGGACATCTCCCTCCTCAGCTGCCAGTACTTCCTGGCACAGCTCCTGGTCTCCGTGGCGATGGGCCCTCTGACCTCGCTGGTGGGCGGGGCCCAGGGCGTGATGTACTTTTCCAGCGTGATGTCGTTCGTGGGCTGCCTGTACTCCTCACTGTGTGTGGTGTACCATCTGCCGCCACCAGAGGGTGAGCCCCCCCCAAACGAGGCCCAGCCACTACTGGTGCACATTTAAAAGACCCCCCCGCCCCCAATCCCTTCACCCACCCCCCCTCCTTCCAATGTTGTGTTATTTCCTCCCTCTAAACCAACCCCCACCCCAACCCCCAGCTGAAACAAATGATGCTGCACACACACAAACACAAACATGTATTCATCACATTTTCTCATCCCCCCCCCCTCCCCGACCGTGCCATATCAACTCTCACCTTCACCGCTCCATGTTCTTCAATGGAAAAAATATTGTCTTCTCGATTGCTTTATAACACATACTTTACATACTTTGTTGGCCTGCACATTCTGATATCATATATACTGTCCGGCGTCTGGCCATCGTATGCAGACAGGACATAGGGCTTAGAGTAACCTGGCAAAGAGAGTATGCTCTATTGTTTCCATACTTTTGCATCGGTGCATTTACAAGAGATGTTTGCAAATACATTTGCCATGCTAATGCCTCTGACTGTGCGTGTCGTGTTGTGGATGAATCTGTTTGTATGCTTGTCTATGTACCATCTGATGAGGCATGCTTCTCCAACATTTGAAATCGCTTGTGAGAATGTTAATGTCTTGATACATTATGATCCCCTCATCAAACACACACACTGGGGCCAAAGTATTTATCAGTTTCCCCAATGGGATGGGGTGCTGCGTTAAAATCAATTGACAATATCAACATGGTGTTACCATAGTTTATAAACCTGAGAGGAAGTCAACCTCTCAAAGCAAAAACAGTGTGAGTGATCATGTCAGTAGTGAGTGCCCTTTTTTATGTCACAAGGGAGTGTTCTTTTCTGTTAAGAATTTCGGATTTTACTTTACTTGGATAGTCCGGCCACAGAGACTTAATAGATAATCTGATTCAAATTCGGTATGTCCAGAAAAAGAAGAGCAGTCGCACACAAAAGCTGAATTATATGAAAGAACTTGTATTGATAACATAAACCAAAATGAATTATGAGCCAAAGAATAAATGGGAGACAAACTTTTCGGGTCTAGCCCATCATCAGCGTTTCCAATTGGAAAAACAAATTCAGTATGTAAAATGGTTGTTGAACAATTACTGAACATGACAACATTTATCTAGCCTGGTCCTACCAAACTCTCATACATTCATAATGTACAGAGAGTCTGGCTACTTTCCATTTCCAAGCGTGAACTTCCTTGGATGTGGGTACTCTGTTGAAGTTTGAAACTATTGGATCTACCATAACCAATTGCTAACGTTTGGTCGTGACGTATGTCATGCTCAAACTGGCACACAACCTCAACGTCATCGTTCTTTGCCACTCCCTCTGTGTGCTGATTGGACCTGCACATTTTTGGCTTAAGAAAACCCACGAATATACTGTACAGCAGACCCAGATGACGTACTGAAGGGAAATGAAAATTGAGCGGAGGTACATAGGAGGCCGGAGCCAGGCTAATATTTATCAACAGTTGCTGACAAATCCTACAGATTGCCAACTGATAGTTTGTTGATAATCTGACCGTTTGTTGATAGTCTGTGGCCATATTATCCAAGGAAAGTGTGACCAGAATTTGCCACTGTTACCAGTCTTGTAGCACCAATTAGAAACACACACATGTACACAAATACTTTGCACATTTTTTAAACTGAGACAAGCAATGCTGAAGCATTGGCAAGTCTGTATATGCCCTTAAAGCAATCAGACTGGTTGGGCTGCCTACTAAAGGAAGTTTCCCTTTTTGTTACGTAGCTCAAATGCAACCTTTTATACTATAAGACATCCTGGGTGTCCAATTTTGCTTTTTAAATGTAGAATGGCTTTTATTTACTAAGTTTCTATATCATAATGTATCAGTCTGCAAACATGCATTGGAATCATCAAAGGTCACGCTAGGTAGGCTAATGATGTAAAGCCAACCAGATTTACTAAGTTGGTTGTTGATAGAAAATTGCATACTGCTATCTGTACACCAAAAATATGGTATAAGGTGCTTTACTTGTTAGCATTGACAACCACATGAACACTACAATGGAGAATGAAAAATCTTGGACATCAAACATTACTTGGCTGATCTAGTGCCTGTTGTTTAGGAAGAAGAGTATGTGTAAAACAGACACTTCCTTCACTACAATTAAATACATCATGCAGTAGCGAAGCACTAAAAGTATTTAATTGCTTGTTTTGTTGTTACCTCCAACAATTGTGTGGTCTCAGTGTTGCTCTCCATCATGTCACCATTTGCAACCATCTCCAGCACGTGGCGTGTTATGCCGTCACTGACATGAACCATGGAGTCATCACTCCCTCACTCGTCCCAGCCCGCTGTAGTGGAGTGCACTCTCCACCCCTGGTCACCCAGGTTCTGTCATGATTGTTGTAGTGACAGCCATTCTTGTCGTCATCAGGCAGAGTTGAAGTTGAGACTGGGGTGTGAATCAGCAGTCAAATGTGGAACCGACCAAAGCCCAAGGAGAAGCTGAAAGGCAAAAGAAATATCTATATCTATCTATATATACATATAGAAAAACTCACAACAAATGAACAAACTGTTGCACTGTTGGCTCAAGAAAAATCAGGAAGCTGCGCATGATAACTTCTGAGCATTGAGTCAGCGCACATGAAACGTTATTTGGAGTGCTAGAAGAGATTTTTTCT
Organism: Sardina pilchardus; assembly: GCF_963854185.1. NCBI lineage: Eukaryota > Metazoa > Chordata > Actinopteri > Clupeiformes > Clupeidae > Sardina > Sardina pilchardus. Next base: position 24,752,286 of record NC_085002.1, on the reverse strand, counting down.
CTCTCTTATACGCACTATGCCGAAGAGGTGTCCTGAATTTTCACCTCACACACTGCAAAGCATAAAACTCTTCTTGCCATGTCTTGGAGTCGTCAGATAGCCAGCCTATGAACAAATAAGTACACAAACAAAATCCAGCAATGTGCTTATAGACTGTATTTCATAAAACAAGGGAACAATACTACTTTTGGCTTTCGGACCAGTGGATAACTGACAAGTGATGTTTTGTTTGTTGATGCTGCATTTTTTTTCTCTTGTAAAATCCAATTGTTAAAAGCCATCTTCAGCATTCCTTCTTGCATCAGCAATGGCACATTGGATTGTTAGCACTCCTGCAACCATTTGCCATTGAGGCCTAGAGGTACAACGGATGTTTTCAAGAGTGACTGCTGTCAAGTGTGACACATATTAAGGTCGACCTTTTTTTGACCTATAGGGCAAGCACACCATAACTTCATATCTCACTGCATACTAAGACTGTCATGTGACAAAGGCTTAATCAGGGTTGATTTTTATTGCGAGGTATTGGTAAAGAGGAAAAAATCTGTATTAGATCAAGACTTAACATTTTAAAGATTATCATAATAATTTTACTTTTAATTTAACTTCTTTTTTTTTAACTGCAAAAACTGTTCCACTAGCAGAATATTTCAGGTTTGGTGATGGGAATGTATTATCTGTCTCCTTAGAATATGTTTTACCATAAAAGGAGTGTGCAAAAATCATGGATTAACTTTCTCTTGCTGAATGTAATCCAAACAGGATTGATTTGAACTCGCTGTTTTATCCCACTGCAGATTGCCACTAGGTGGAGACAAAGAATCATTTTAAAAAGCCATGAAAAGGACTAAGCTGTTTTTAATTATGTCTACTTGCCCATTCAGAGGTAGCATAGCCAACGACTATATTATAGAAATTAGTAATCATTTTGAGCTCATTATCATTAAGCCATCATTCAAAATCTATAGATCACTATAAACAAAAAGCACTTTCTCTTCCTTCGAGTGCTAACAAAATCGTCCAGTGCAATCCTTACAGGCAGTTTCAAATAATTAAGACAGCATGCTCTTACCAGATGCATTCTGAAACATTCTACAGCATGTACAACTGTAATCTGCTCCTAAGTAGCATTTAAGCATATGGTTTTAAAAAGAAATCAACAGGTCAAATTTTGCTCTGCGAAATGTTAAGTACTGTGTAATGTGTCAACATGCAATAATAAAACACCCCACACCAAATTAAAAAGACTGATTTATTTATAATCCAGAACCAGAATATACAAAGCAGTGGTTGAAGCAACCAAAACACAATCCATGTAACTGTTTGGAAATAGACTGAGAGCACCAGACCTGACGTGTTCGCTTTTAAGACAACTGTAGACTTACTTCTCCTGAACTCTCAGTTAATAACATGCAGTAGGAAATGTAACCCGAGACAAAACTGTACACATTGGATTTCAAAGGCAGAATTCTTTACCAAAACGGAGAACAAAAAAAAACGACCAAAAACATTAAGGTTTAAGAGGGGCTGATACGCACAATACATGCCATCCCCCCTAAGGGGGAGGCTAGCAGTCATTTTCATTTTTGATTGGGCTCCATGAGACCCCTTCATTGGTAAGTGCCATCTGCTGTATACACAGATCAGCCAAGCGAGGGATTAGCAGCACAAACAAAAGGGATTTAAGAAGCATGTATTAGCCCCCTGCTTAAAACTTATCTTTGGTCTTCAGTGAATCAGAGAGGTCACTCGTGAAAATGTTAGAACCTTGTGAGGGTGCAGATGCTTGTCTGAATCGGAATCAGCTGGTTGGAACACGACGTAGAAATTGTGCTTTGAACTATAATGTGTACAAAATACTTTATCTTTTTTTCTTTTTCTTTGTTAAAGAGAGATCTACAAATGTCACTCTGAACCAATAAATAACATTTCATAAAAAAAGAAAGGGAAAGTGGGCCATGATGTTATGGGACTCCAGTGCAATAGAATATATTCCGGGTCAAAAAGAAAATGAGTAAAATATACATAAAAGCACAAACTCTACTAGGTCAAGTTGACCACGCAGACAGCTAAGGAACAGAGCTGCAGTGTTGTGCTTAGGCTTTCACTTCAGCTTCTGTGGATTCCTCCTTTTCTTCTGTTTTCTGTTTCTTTGTTTCAACCTTCTCCTGAAACAGCAAGAGGTTCAGCAATTAGAGGGTATTCCTGCAAGATTTAAATAATGCGCAAAATGTTGGTACATTTAAATTATACAAATTATGCAAATGCATACCTCTTCCTCAGCAGGACGTTTCACTGCTTGTCCATCAACCTCCTCATCTGCTCCGTTCTTTGCCTCCTTTCCCTCTGCTTCAGCAACTGATGTTTGAAATAATAATAATGACTATGAGAGGCTCCACACTTCAACTATATTCACACAAGTAGCATCTTCAGGCATAAGCTTTCCTCTTCTTTTTTTCTCATGATAACCTTACCTTTCTTGTCTCCTTCTTTGAGCTCTTTCTTGTCTCCTTCTTTGTGCTCTTTCTTGTCACCTTCTTCATGCTCCTCCTCATGTGAGGCACCATTCGTCTAATAAGGGAGAAAACAGTTTAACACATTTCAAACATTTCAATTTAAAATGCTATATTCATTTTCTTTGAGGGAGGGGGTGTGCTCTACAGTTAACATCTGTGTCTCTGTCAATCAACAAAGAACTCTGAGGGGGAGGGGAAAATTCAACACCTGCAGATCAACTACAGAAACAAAAGCTACAAGAGCCTACTGGGAGCCTGCCCCCCACATTACTCACTGTTCCATTGCCATTGGCAGGTGCATCGCCGCTGCCGTTCTCTTTCTCTTTCTCCACCTCAACTTCTTCCGTCACCTCTTTCTTTTCCTTTAGATCCTATGGAAACACACGATTGATTGAAATGTTAGAAACTTACAATTTTCCATGTAACTTGAGAAGTGTGTAAATGGGCCCTTGCCATAAAACACAAACAACGTTACCATTTATTGTGAAAAAATGGTTTATGTTTATAATTCTTGTCCAAAATGACTTACAATGATATAAATAAACATTAATGATTCATCAGCTAGCCTACACAAATATACCAATAGTAACAGTTCAGATAGAATTTAACACAATACAACATATAGTGCAGATAAAAACATATTACACTTAACTTGTAAAGCTATACAAAGGGAACTGTCTCTCATCTATAAGTCAGTTTCAGCAAACAGAAACTAAGAAAGCTAACACTTCTGACGTTACCTTAAAATTACAGTTACTTGAAATACTGGTTGAATAAACAGTAACATAGTCTACGTTACATCAATTGTTAACTTTATCAAACCGGCTCATATCGGCGCTGGCAACATTTGTTGGCCGAGTAGCCGTCGATTCATTTTGACGTTAGACAATTAAACTAAATCCGTTCAGAATATGAAAGCCTAAAACCTTAGTCAAATGTAGAGTAACGTTGGGCCTACTTATGCTTAAAGTCATTATTAAACTTTCAATTAGCTTAGCTATCAACATAAATCAGTCATAAAGAGTTGCTTTGAACTTTTCCGCTCTGCGTTTACCTCCCCCATCACTGACGACGCGCGCTCCTGATGAAGACAAAAGAAACGCAGCTCGAGGACCATTTCTCAGCGCGCGCACAGTGAGCTCTGCTGATGCGAAGAGCTTCCCGCCTATTCATCGACTGTTTCTTCCCTGTCTATCATTTTTCTCAGGTCTTAGCGTTAACCTTAAGGTTATCCCGGGAAAGTGCACTATACGATTAGCTGCTAGACATAAATATTAACGAAAATCACTCGGTCAGAGTTTAAGTATAACTTAAATTTAACGTTAGCGAAAGCCTAAAAAGTTTCCATATCGTACTGAGAGATGGAAACTGAACGGTAAAGGTAGACTGCATTCCTCACTGAACAGAAATCATCACCAACAAAGCCGTCGCCGGGTTGTCGTTGCGTTAACGTTAACAAAGTTGACGGTTAATGTTTATTCAGTTAACGTTAACAATGTAAATTAAACTGGCAAGTAAATTCAATATCTGCTAAGGTGACCAATGTGCAACATCACGTTAATTCAATAGCACGTTACCTTACGGGGAAATTATGGGGGAATTCCTCAAACTTTCAGTTAACGTAGCAGCTAAGTGAATGTTACTTTAACCTAACATAAAGGTTACAATTAAAATCCATATATACAACCAACAGCATCTCTTTCTTTTCCTAAAACGTATTTTATTCCAAACATTATCTTTGATGCTGCAACGTTTACCTCGTTGTGTTAACGTTAACTGTTAGCTTTAACTTTTACCTGAGAAAGTTAACATTAGTTTTATTGTTAGCTGCTAACGTTAATGGGTAAAATAAATCTCAATTTCATAAACTTACCTTAGCGGTAATCTCTGTGGTGGTAGTTGTATCTACTGCAGTATCAGCCATAGTTAATGTTATTGTATTTAAAAATGAGAATATCCTTGAGATGATATCGCTTGAAGATATGGCGATGCGTCTAACAACTGAGGTGAAATGAATTGAATACTGAACTCAACTTTGGAAGTGAATGCGAGACTGTAACGAAGTTAACACCGGATTGGACAAGGCAGAGTTCTAAGGACTTCATGATCCATGTCATTGGAGAAATCACTGTCAATTTGTGTAAAGCCCGCCTCCTCGCTCCTCCTTCCAACAGTGACGCTTGATACCGAGAGAAAGGTGGTTGCGGATGGAAGACTGACTCATGTTAGCAGTAGCAGCCTTACCGAGTGTAATGACAGGTGGCCTATATTTGATCACCTAAATAACTGCTAGGGTCTAGGGAAATACATTCGATCTGTTCTTGATTTGCACTGCACTATATTCTTTAAAGTGTTAACCATTTTGACCACTTTTTGATAATTTGAACACCAACTCACCACTAGCAGAATCACCTTTCCATCGCTGGATTGACTCTTCAGCAGTTTGGATGTCACCATCTTCTCCAATAATCAGTAGCAATTATCAGTTATAGTGCAATTATAGGAAGCAGTCTGAAACTAGGAAGTGGTATCTGTGCGCAGGCATAACATTAAGTTATAATGAGTCAGGAGTCCTCTAGGCGTATAGTGGAAAGTTTATGTGCAACTTCAGGTCACAGGTCAACAATTAATCATTCTGGGTTTGCTTGTTTGAAATTCAAAGACCATGGGACATGGGAGGGAAGAAAAGCCTGTACAACTCTTACAATGTATTAGATGCATTTTTTTCCCTTCAGATTTATGCTTTAGTATTGCCTTAACAACAATGAAGATCAAAGTTTAGACTGACATTCACAAAATTCAACTCGGTCCAAAAAGTAAAGTCCTGGAGTATGCTTTTGCAGACAGCCCCCAGAGTGAAATATTTCTTTGTACAAGGGCATGCTTATGGTCATGGAATTATGAAAATACATCAAATAACTTCTCCAGGACAGAGATATTTGTCCATCCTCGCCATATGCTTGTGTGGGAGCAAGAGACCTTTAAGCTCTCACAGCACACGTGCCGAGCGAACCACTTTGGGGTCTTTGTTTACAGCCACTGTTTCATTAGCATGTTGTGTGGAGGCCATTGTGTCCCACACAGAGACACTGGGCAGCTGTTTCATTCAGCTCAAAGCTGACGCACATTATAACACCAAACCCCCCACAATTTGGCACTCCAAGAAACACAAAATAGCAAATAAATGCCTGTGATTCTGAATCAATGGCGATGGTCAACTACTACGTTTTATAACGTTATACCTCATGACGTTTTCCTAACCTAATTCGTGACTGTGGTAAGGACGGTTTTGTAACATGAAAGCTGCACAGTGACCTGATTTATGTCCATTTCAAAACTCTTGTAAGAGTTACAGCATTGTAAAGACTAACCTAGTTCCCGCTTGATGGGGCTACTTTAAGTGAGACTCACTTCCCAATTCCCCCTTTTACTTCTGCTAACACCTAATTTCACTGGGATCCTGCATAACAATAACCTCTCATAGCCATTGCCTATTGATGACAATGATCCTTTGTAAGATATAACCAATATCCAAACAGGTAGATAAAGACCATAAAACAGAAGACTTTGACTTTTCTTTGACATTTGTTTTTGTTTCCTGGATGACACTGTGACGTTACGAACCAGCAGGGGGTAGGGCATTTTACATTGATTTGCACGACTCCAGGTGCATGGAGATAAAACAATCGCATTCTCCCATCTTGATCAGTTTAGATCTCACAGAAAGTTTGGCAACAAAAGCCCCGTGGTGGTCACAGATGGCCCAGGCCCCTGTCATGTTCTGTGGTTGAGCCAAAGTGTCTTTTTGTTTCTTGCAGCCTGGACTCGGTTCAATACTTCACATGGACCTCTATGTCCTGTATGGGGTTTAAATGAATACAAATGGGGCCAAACAGAAAGGAATGGAAAATATCCATTTGTGTTATTGAATTAAGGACAACACAGAGTATTTGTACTGAGTGAAAATAAAGAACCTCTAACCATAAACATGCATCTTGGCAGAGATGTTCTATTATGAATTCTGAATGTTTTAGGTCTTTTGCATTGTTAAAATGTAAATGTGTTGTAAAAAGTCTAGCTGTGTTTTTTTTTTTTATATCTAATCCATTCTCTAAACAGAGGAGGACATTTTTAAAATGAGGGAAAAGGAGATAAAAATGGATACCTGAGGCAGACTAAGACAGTTTTCCCGAAACAGGTCTATTCGTTATTTGTTTATCTCAAACCATAAACCGGCATGAAGTACGAGCTAGTACAGGCGACTCAGTAATCGAATGAAAGTTTCCTCTGTGTGTAATTAAGAGCGGTGAAGAAGAGTCACTGTAATTACATAGAGATAACAGAACTGCATGTGTTCACAGTGTGTGGTGCTCACAATTTGTTTGTAAATGTGCTAGATATTAAATCCTGCAAACTAGTAGTGCTAACAGCAGAGAGTATAAGATAAATGAAATCTCTTCAAAGCTTATGTTTTCATTTAGACACAAATGGACGGGAACCCGTATACAGAGGAGCTCTTTCATTTACTAAACGAAGTCCATGTGCCGACCACAGAGTCCTCTCAGAGTCTCAGTCTTCGCCAGCAGGCCACCAGCCTGTCTACAACACAGATCCAGACAAGTAGCTTTCAGAGACGCAGACGAGGAAGAGAACGAAAAAAAAAAAACATGCATCTTGTCCAAGCATTACTCACTCCCAGCAACTGGAAAATGAGTGCAATCAGAGTGAGTGGAGGCAGTCTTTGCCTTTGTGAGGTCATTTCCTGTGCTCAGCGCTCTCTCCACAGAGAACCTATACTACCTCCATTTGTTTCCATGGTTATTGGAAGTCACCCAAAAATGGGTTTCTGGTTAGAGGGTATAATTTGATTGAGAAGAAGGTTGAAAATGGATGGATTATTTCAAGGGAGAGAATGAAAAGACATCAACATTATGCATTATACTGTACACATACAAATAGATTATTTTCTTTTCATTTAGATAAAGTTCAAGTGAATAAGTCTGGATACAATATATGTCATATACAGTAGATGAATATGAATATACATACAAATCACAATGATTAGGAAACGTATCAAAGTAAAAACTTCATCTGAAAGGCTAGATATGTAGAAGTGTGAGGGGTCTGCAGAGGGCAAGATGTCAGTCCAACACATCACACCTGATTTGGGGGACAAAGCAGTGCAACCTGACCCGTGGAATGCCAGTGTTTGAGACGAGAATGGGCCTGGATTGAGAAAGATCAAAGGTCAGGATTAGGAGGGAAGGGGTCACAGTAATTGGAAAAATCAGGGGGAGTTCTTAGTGGGCTAACTGTGCTCTTTTGTTCCTAACAGTAGGAGCCCGCGTGGATGAATGCGTTTCTCATGGCCTTGTGCGAACCTCCCATAATCCAGAATGTAAAAAGCCAACTCTATTGAAGGAATCTAATCTACTGTACCATTGCTCGACACAACACAAACACACAATGGACACGGACTCAGGAAGTAAAGCGCATCACAATGGCACAGCATGGTGCACAAGTGTAACTGAATGACAAACTGTAACACCACCACCACCACTGTCCACTACTATCTATCATCCAAGCCATGTCTACAAGCACTGATATACACAAGGTGTTATAGGTCATTTTAATGCAATGTTACAACAATCACTCAACAACGGACTTTGTTTGGCTGCAAGACCTAGTTCAGCATAATCCCAATATTTACACTTGTTGCTAAGGAACATTACCCGCCAAAATCCTTCAGCCAAATGAAACTAAAATAGAGCCTGCAAGAATCAAATGCATGCTGAACACAAGGGATGGTGAGAAAAGAGAGAGAGGGAGGGAGAAAGATGCCCTGATACTCCCACCTTCCAGGGAGTCGTTCTTGCGACATGACCCTCTTTTCAGTGGAAATTTCCACTCCTGCAGCAGGGAGGGTCCTCCAAGATTTTGCCCACCCTCTTCTTTACCTGCGTAGTAGGACCAAGAGTTACCGCCTGCGTTCCTTGTTGCTCTTGATCTCACCTCTAGAACCTCCCACTGCCCACTATTGTATTTTTCTTCCACTGTCAGTCACTGACAAGATTCAACTTCAAGGCCCTGCATGCAGGACTCAACATGTGCCTGACTGAAAAAGTGGAGGGTAATTTGGACTGCAAAATACAAAACACTCTAAGGAGCCCCTGCTCAACATGCCATGGAAGAAATGGGGAGTTCTTCCAAAATAGTAACACCTACAGAATGCATTTAGGGAAAATGAATCCATTGTTCACAAAACATTTACGACAACTAAAAAAATCCATAATTCCACTTCCAGCCAAATCCAAATGCATTAATCTGAGATTACTCACATCTTATTCTGGGGAATGGTGGAAGGAACACTTTCAACATAACGTTGAGTTAAATCCAGTTTGCCACATTTCCATACTGACCCTTGCAGGGAGATTAAGGGTGGATGCAAGAACAAAAAAAGCATTAAGAAGAATGGAAATTCCATGGGCAAAGAAACATTTAAAAATGTATCATTCTATATAGGCTAAGCATTTGCCGCTTACATTACGACGACAGATAATTGAATTCATATATGGCAGGGGTTTGGGAGGGTTGGCCTGAATGGGGAGATGGTGGACACTGGTGAAGGCAATACTGATTGCTCCCTGATAACTTTCACTCCGGGAGGCTGATGGGTTTGCACAAGGGAATTAGCAGACAGCCCAGTAATCCAGATGGCAAATTACCATTTCCCTCCCTGGCTCCATCTGACAGTCTGCATCCCCCTCTTGGTCTGCATTTCTCAATCTCTCTTGCTCGGCACCCCCCAAACCAGCCAAGGCTGATGAAAAGACGAGCAGAATTAGGGGCCCATGGTCTGAGGCATATCCATCTGGTGTTATATGTTATAAGACAAACTATAGATTATACTCTATAAATTCAATAAAGAAACAAAAAAGCAAAAGAGAGTAAGGGGACAAAACCAATAGTACTGGGAGACACAGTGTGGCAGTATGACACTGAAACGGATCTGGTCTGGACCTGGGCACCGCTGCACCTCCCAACAGCTGAGCGAGATCAAGCATCGGCGGCTGGAGTGGAAGAGCGTGTGTCTGCTTCTATAGCGAGGCGGGCTGACCTCACACAGCCATTGTGAGGGACCAACAAAGAGCCATCTGCACAGCAAGCTGAGTAGATATGAGAGGGGAGCCACGCGTGGGGAGGGAACTTGGTGGGGGGAGGGAAGAAAACAAGTGAAGACACATAGGGAGGAGAAAAGAATCATCATGAGCGAGCGAGTGAGTGAGTGAGAGATAGACACATTCACAGGAAGAGTGTGGAGTGAGCAAGCGAGAGAGAGAGAGAGAGGGTGTGAGAGAGAGAGAGAGAGAGAGAGAGAGAGAGAGAGAGGGTGATAGAGAGAGAAAGAGAAAGAGAGAGAGAGGGTGGGGGTTGTGAAAGGAGCCTTCGGAGGAAAAAAAACCCTGAAATGACACAGGCTACGTGAGGTGAAATCAACTGCCCCTGAGCCGCAGCTGGCCAAAAAACCCAGGGACCTTCGAGTAGCTTGCAGGAGGAGGGGCAACCACAATCACTCAAAGGCACATTTCCTGTACATGTTGGGATAAAATTAAAACACTCACAAAGACAGGCAAACTATAATTAACCCTTTCCTGAATTCAACCATATCACTTCAGAGTTGGAACTCTGCAGAGGGCCTTAAAGTATATGACAAAAATGTGTGGAAATATGTAGATGCACCCTCCAATCAAAGAAAGGTTTGCATGCCTTGTAAACCTGCAGAAATAGCAATCTGTTAACCCACACACACCTCGCGATTATTGCCTGTGGAAAACTGATCTCGTCAGTTACTGCAGTTTGCATATTTACTCACTGTGTGCATGGACACCGCAAAGTTTGGATAGAGTGATGATGAGAGAGAGAGAGAGAGAGAGAGAGAGAGAAAACAATGTGATAAGAGAGACAGAGAAAGAAAGACATGCACAAGAGTCTTACTGTCTGGCGACACCCAATATGACATTGTTACCCTGGAAAGTTGTTATTACTACCCTTTAGTGTCAGACAGACAGCCTGCATGAACAAACTGAGTTTGAGGAGGAGATAGATGAGGGGTGGGGGGAAATGTTTCTGAGGAAGAGAACCTTGCCAGTCTTTGTTTATACAGGTTGCCTCATGACCAATAATAGCAGTGCTGTATATAGCAATTCACAAAATATAACATTTACCAATGATGACAATCCGTGTGTGGAAACTTGGATTCATTGTATTTTAGGGTTATGTTTAGTTAGTGTTTTTTAGAGAGTTCACTTTCTGACCACCCGTTTGAAAATAAACACTGGGCTGTGATTGGCCACAGAAATCCTTGTAACCCCACCGACCCCCCCTAAACATAGGGGAGTCTTTAAACATCTCATTAAGGAGAAGGTAGGAGCACGGCTGAGGAGATAGACAAATGCTCCACGGGGGCTGCATTTAAAAGGTGAGCCAGGAAGAGAAAATCAAGACCATGCTTGAAAAAAACCAAAACCCCCCCCGACAGAGCCAATGAGCGAGACTGACAGACAGGCAAAGAGTCTGAAAATGAGTTTGTGTGTGCGCACATGTACAAGTGAGAGAGAAAATAAAATGGATGTCTGAGCCATGACATGGTCACGATAACTTTCCACATTGAAGCGCAAAATTCCTCACCAAAACCAAAAAAAATAAGACAGAAAGAAAGGGCTGATTAAAAAAAAAAAAAATGGAAATAGAAAAGCAGGAAACTAAAGAAGTATGTGACAAAGGAGAGAAAATGTGAACTGCTGCACTACAAGTGTGTGAGCGAAGCTGCACCGGATATAGAGAGCAAATGAGGATAAGAGCGCAGCTGAGATACACACAGGGAACAAATGAGCAGGATACGTGCCAACTTGCAGAGTGAGAGATAAGAGTGTGTGGGTGAGCATGTGTGTGTGCGCATGCGGATATGAAAGCAAATGTGTGTGTGTGTGTGTGTGTGTGTGTGCGCAATCTGCGCATGCGTACTTGAGTGAATGATAGCAGTGAAAAAAACAGTGTAAGAGTAAGCATGCTTTCTGTAGAATGTGACCACACGTCGTGAGCACGCTTGGCCAACATCTGATAGCTGTAAGATAGTGACAACTGTGCACAACACAGTACATACTCTTTTTGTGAAATAGGCATAAAACAATAAAGGAAAAAGCTCATGAAAAACGAAGAAAAAGAAACAGGCAGAGGATATGGCAGGAGGGAGAGAGAAAGACATTTAGAGAGTGACAGAGTGGGAGGTAGGAAGGTACAGACAGAAGAGAGGGACAAAGAGAGAGAGAGAGAGAGAGAGAGAGAGAGGGAAAGAGAGACAGATAGAGAAAGGCATTGAGTGTGAGGGGAGGGACCGACTGAGGGTTTGAGAAACAGGCTGAGAGGAGGGAGTGTGTGAAGAAAGACAGAGAGAGGGAGGGAGTGCATGGATAGATGGATAGAGTCAGAAAGGAAGGGAGGAACAGTGTAGAAAGACACACCGAATGAGACGCTGGACAGAGAGAGAGAGAGAGAGCGCAAGAGACAGATATGCAGTGAGAGGGAGGGTGTGTGTGGGGTGCAATTGGCTAGACTGGAGAACCACACTGGGCGATGTGGCTCTGTTGTCAGGATGAGGAAATGAAGCTGTGTTGTGATTAAAGCCAGGGTTTCCATGGTGACGCAAAAGGCCGTGCGCACAGGAACCTTTAGCTGTAAGTGGTGGGGGTTATGCGCGGGTCAAATTTCAAAGAGCGCTCTCTCTCTCTCTCGGTTTTTAAACTCCTCCCATTTGGTCATAATCTGTTTTTAGAAACAGCCTTTTTTTCTCTGCAGAGAGTCATCAATGAAGTTTCATTTCCCTATTTAAACTGTTACTAGTATTCTGACATGTTTTGTTCCCACACGGACAGTAAGAGAGAGATAGTGAGAGAGAGAAAGAGAAAAAAAGAGAGAAGAGGTGTGAGAGAGAGAAAATGAAAGAAACACTGTACAACTTCCTGATTCATGCTCTTCTTACAGCATGCGTCCCACGAGGGTTCATGCTTAGAATAGAGAGCATGATAATTATAACCCTTTGTCTACTGAAGCTCAAGTACAAGAGGGTCTTGCCTTGGATGCCATATCCAACCAATACTTTTTTTTATAGTCTTAAAACAACCACTGATTTGTTAAGGAAAATGATTCGCCGCCAGTGTTGTGGTTGGCCCTGTGCTGGCTGAAAAGAATGACTACCCTATGAATCAAGCAAATCCCACTTTACTTATCACAACAGTTCATTTCAGCTGTAGCACATCACCTCTCTGTACAACGCGATGGAAGTCAGTCTTGCTATGCATGCTAGCTTCAGTTGTACATGGAATTTGTTTCCACAGTGAAAAGAAATGTTTAAAGGGCATTGAAGATTACATTACATATTAGATTATATTGGAAATACTTCAAAGTATGACAGATCTAATTTTCCACATTTAGATGTACTGTGCCCTCTCCAACATTTCCACGCTCAAGTTGGTGTGAACAGTTAATATAACTGGATCATGCTGCCCTCCTCAGGTGAAAGACAGAATTGCGGTGATATTTCACCATATTGTGGATGCTCACTGCTGGTGGTGAACACACACGCATGCCAGATGGCAAAAACAGCACATCAAAAGACCAGATGCCTGCTTAGTGAACAAAGAACTCTGTGTTTAATGATTGGCTTAATCTTTACTTTACTTAATATGATACAACAGCTGATGTTCCTCATTCCAACAACTACATTTTTTCGATTACATTAAGTTCAAAGATAGCTGTGAAAAAAGAGAAAACTAAAGGTGATGGACCTAGGCAATTCATGATCGGTTTGAGAATCACAACATAGCAAAAAAATACAATTCTTTAAATTGAAGTATGTAAAACAAGACAATGTCAGCCAGGACAAACTGTAGAAAAGTCACCACCATCAGGACATTTTGATTCAACATTTATTAAGATGGAAGAACAGCCCCTGTCACTCAACTTCCAACCGAGGCTAAGATTGAGGCTAAAAATCGAAGATTTTAGCAAAGTTATTGTGACCTAATAACTACAGTATCTTTCACAATTATGGGCTCCCCTGGCAAAGACGCATACAAAAAGGGTTTTAAGAAAGTATTTGAGTGAAATGGTCTCATCTTAGACTGACAAATGAGAAAAATCCAACCTTAAATTGAGGTAAATTTAACACTAATATTTCCATCCACGAGTCAATATTAGATGACGCTGGCCATAAACCAAATGCCCTTAGTCAGTCATTAACAAGGAAAATACAGTAGAAAACCCAGTCCAAATAAGGGAAAAGTGGGTTGACCTCCACAAATCAGAATGGCTTTAAAAACGCTACTCACCATATGCCCATATATGCATTTAACTCTATAATCAAATTGTTCCAATCAACTGAAACAACAAACCTGCTTGTACGCAGAACCAAGTTTATTTAGCCCCCATGCATAATGAGCAGGATGGTGAGAGATGAACAAAAAAAATCCTCCAAGGTCATTCTGGGTGAGTTAATCTCGGGGGTAAAGAGTCTTCAAAACATCAGACGTGACCTCCATGGTAACAGATAATTTGGAGGGCACGTCATTTAACCCCAAATGTTACCACCTGTTGTGGGGGACTTTGACCAGAGCATTTTGTTTTGCCAACACTCCAGCAGGGTTTGGTGTACAGTAAATTAAAGGATGTCTATAGTGATGCCGACTGATTAGTAGGGTGAAGGGCTCCCTATGTTGTGGGGATGTTTTTGCTCCACAAGCCCTGGGGGACCTGGTGCCACTACACTTCACATCATGAACTACATTAGGCTGGGTGAACCCTGCCTGACCTGCTGGCGAATTTTGATTTCACCTGGCAGCTCAGGCTGGAAACCTGTACATCTATCTCCTCTGTTCCCTGCCAGAACTTTTGGCTCCAAGCACAAACTAGCTTATTTGATTTGAATCAGGCCAGATGAAGATCTATCGACCGAAACGTTGCCTTTTGTAATAAACAAATAAAGTATCATCAAATCATTACAGAGTGTGCAGACCATCCCCTTCTCACTTTGGATAAAAAGTGTCAATAACTGCGACATGTGGTTTTGTTAAACACAATTATTTCTTGATAAGGTATTTTCTCTAGCCTAGAAATGTAGACGCCCCTAGCGGCATCTTATGTAATTTGGCTGGCGGGGCAGTCTAGGCACGATCCATAGAGCTAAGGAGCTGAGAACTGGAAAATCAAGCAGGCCAATCACAGCGTGTATAAAGTCGTGGGCGGGCTTAACATAATGGTGACTGACATGCGACCAGAAGTTGCGACGGTAACGCATCCTGCTATTTGAAAACAAGAAGATGATTCATTTAGCAATATCCTATTGCGGAGAGGGAATTTGAAAGACAACTGTTTATCCCACCCCTCCGATTGAGCCCTGACTACGGTGAGTTCCCAGACCCTACATCTTGATGTGGGTCTGGCTCTTCAGGCTATATTTTCTCACTTCAAGGATGGATTTTTCTCATTGCAGCGTGAGAGTGAGATTATTCACCAGAGAATGATTGCTGTGCTTGCACATTTTTTTACCATGGGTGCCAATAATTATGGAAGTCACTGTAAATTAACTATTTAATGTCAGTGTACAATTCTAAGATAATTCCAAGTTAAATCTATGTTGAAATATTTATCATATACCTTTCCCCAAAAGCAAATTCATGTGAATTTTGCCAGTGTGAAGCACAGCAAACCGTGACCACAGTGTTCTCTGTGAATGTTGAGGAAAAGAAGAAATTCCTAGTCAGTGCCAGGTCCAATCTAGAACCCTGAGGTGTGTTCAAATCAAAGATTCGAGAGCGTAGCGCTCTATGATCTTTGGTTCAAATGCTAATTCAAATGATAACCCTTTCCTCCAGTGTCCAAGTAGGGCTGCAGAGAACGACCTCCTAAGACTGCCTGTGAGTTTTCATAATCGTTTGAGACAAACTCAAAGCAAACAACAAAAAAAAACCTTGCATGCTCAGATCTCTGCGACGACCCGGAGGCGGCTGCTGGGAACTGCGCCGATCCGGGAGGCCTTCGCGTCCCTTCCCCCTCCGCTGTGATGCCCACTCTCCCTGCGTAGCACCTATGAGAGTCAGACCATTGAAGAGAGCTGAGAAACAGCCATGGCAACAACAGACGACCAGCAGAAAACTTTTTCTCGTTTGGGAAGATGAGTATGTGGGAAAGTGTGGGACTTTTATTGCATCACACTCACCCCTCTCAGGATGCGCTGACGGAGTTCTTCCTGTGTCAAAGGGCGCTCCTCCTCATCTGTGAGTGGAGACTCCTCTGCATCATAATCATCCCTGAGAAGTATCACAAATTTATACACACACACACACACACACATTATACAACATACACAAGCCACACCGAGTCCCTCCTGAAAGACATACACACAGTCATTCCTCAGCACACACTGACACACTCAAAATACAGCACCACAACTTACCCGGTTACCGGGGCCTGGATGGAGATACTCTGCTTCTGCAGATCTGGGTTCTGACCCAATAACACCTGAGCCACCTCCTTCGGGTCATAATCTTGGTCCAAATCCTGCAAGAAAGAATGAGTGGGACTGGCATCAGTCATGTCCTGCACCATTTGTCGAATGATAATGCTCATCTCAGAAGACAGATGAAACTGTCTGAGGTCTGAGGCTCGCACAGAGACACAGACTGGCCATTCACTTTGCTTGCATATAGACACACAGACCTTAGAGTTGACATAGGCTTGCATAGACACACGTGCCTTAGAGTTGACATAGGTTTGAATTGGACACATACCTTAGAATTGACATAGGCTTGCATAGACACACGTACCTTAGAGTTGACATAGGCTTGCACAGTGAGCAGCTCATTGGCTCTCTGCTCCACCTGGCCCAGGTATGTCATGATGTTGTTGTCCCTGATGCCAGACGAGGAGCCGAGGAGGTCCTCGAGGACGGCGCTGTCACAGTCAATCTTCTGGAACAAATTGTTCACTCCTGCCATGAATGAAGTAAACAATCTAATTTAGTTTGTGTGCTCACACTGCCTTAAATGCCAGCGCATTCAGGTACAAATGTACTCAGTTATCGTTTGTTGCATCTCAACTGCTCTTTTTGAAAAGAACCCATTTTGGCCTTCAATTGTCAAGACATGTGAGTATACACAAAAACACACACACACACACACACACACACATACACACACACAAGCACACCAAGCACACATCTGTGCGCATACACATAAAGTACATACATGCTCACACACAGGCCTGTGCATGAATACACATTCACACACACAAACACACGCACACGCACACGCACACGCACACACACACACACACACACACACAAACACACGCACGCGCACACGCACACGCACACGCACAAAAACACACACACACACACACACACACACACACACACACACACACACACACACACACACACACACAAGCACACCAAGCACACATCTGTGCGCATACACATAAAGTACATACATGCTCACACACAGGCCTGTGCATGAATACACATTCACACACACACACACACACACATACATACACACACACACACCAAGCACACATCTGTGCGCACACACATACATACATACTCACACACAGGCCTGTGCATGCATATACACATTCACACACACATTCACACACACACACACACACACACACACACACACACACACACACACACACTTCGTAAGGTCAAACTGGTAATCATATGCTCAGCGAGGCTCATTAGTGGATCTGGAAAGGTCTGTGCCCAAATTGGCCTGGAGGAGCCACGCTGTTGTGCTCTACCCGTCTTGATCTGGTCCAGGATCTTGCTGACAGCGTTGGCCTGAGCCTCGTGCTCCTGGGCCTGCGCCTGCGCGTCTCCCTGCTGCTCCTCCACCTCCCTCAGCATGGCACGGTGCGCCTCCTCCTGCTGCTGCGCCACCAGATGGAACTGCTCCAGCTCCTCTTTGGTCTGACACACACACGCATGCACACACACACAAGAACACACACACACGCACGCACGCACGCACACACACACACACACACACACACACACACACACACACACACGCACACGCACACGCACACAAACACACACACACACACACACACACACACACACACACACACCTCCATTACATGCATATAGTTCAAAAGGCAGAATATTCTTTTTTTCCACTTATACATCAGTCATGCATACTATGCACTTCACATTCAAGTAGGCGAGACAGTGTACATTTCATTTCATTAATTGTCTGACCTGGTTAATTTCGTCCCTGAGCGTCTCCGCCTGATTGTTCTGCTCATTCACATAGTTGAAGAGAGCAAAGTTCCGGTCCTCCACTAAATGCAGATGAACATTTAATTACACAACACTTCAGAGCTCATGTTGTCAATGCATTCACCATGACAGTGCTGTCATGGATCGCTCATGGCATGTCCCTGAATGACAACAATGTCTGACATATCAAACAGGGGCCTTCTGCCATGACTCAATTCCAATAAAAAAAAGAGAAAGAAACATAAGCCTCTCTGTTGTGACATACTGTTGCATTTCTTCTATCAAATACTTTGCCAATATACTCATTACCACATATGTTAGATACAGGCTTCCCTCAGCCCTGGGCAATCTATTGCATATGTTTACTGTAAATGCACTGCACTCTGACAACATAGATGGTGGCGCTATGTAGACTCAAAAGTCAGAGCCAGTATACAGCTCTGCCAAAAGTGGGAGTATGGTGCCCCCTAGAGGATAATAAAGTAAAACAGTGCCAATTTCTATTGTATGAACACTCACAGAACATGCATACATGCTGCTTTCATATAGTCTAAGTGGCATGGAAACTGTTTTTTGGAATGGTTCTTTAAACTAAACATTTAAATGACAATGGAGGAGACAAAGAGCTGTTCTCCCAAGTTTCTGTTCATATTCAAAGAAAGTAGTCTACCATAATTCTGTGCCATAACAGCAAATTTACTGTAATGAAGTTGATTTATTGAGTAAATACTATATATATATATATATACACTATAATACTCTCATTTCGATAACTGTTTGCTTGAGGAATACTTAAGAGATCAGGTACAGGAATTACATACACGTAGCCCTTTCACAAACACATTTAAAAACTACATGACTTTCTCAGGGCATGATCACTTGACACTGAAGAATGGGAGGATTCCATACTACTGTAAGAATGAGGAATAGATTTCTACATTACAGTAAATGCACTGACCCTGAATGAACTTTGTCACCAGCAGGTCCAAATCATTCTCTCCAGTCACAGTCTGGATCTTGCGGAAGACCTCCTCAAGAGTCTCCACATGGTCCTCTCCTGACTCCATCCTTCTCTGGTCTTTCATCTCTGTCAGGAAGACATCACCATCACCATCACCAGCACCGCTATCAATACTACCACAACTGCAACAACACCATCACTGCTTTTTATCATAAAGATTTAGGGCTCAAAGCTGAAACTCAGACACTCAACAGAACAACACTATTGCAATTTTATTGATATTACCTGAAAAACACAAATAAATTACATGATTTTTTTTTAAAATGATGTTTTTAAAAATGGAAACATAGCGTTTTGGAACCAAACTCTTCACATTTACTCTCTTAACTTTGTCTCGCAAACATTTGTGTTCCACCCGTAACACACACACACACACACACACACACACACACACACACACACACACACACACACACAGACACACCTTGCTTGCTGGCGATGTCCTGGCCCTCATCTTGGGTGCTCCTCTCGTTGCACTTGGTGCTCATGAACTCCTTGAGTCGCCGCTCGTGCGCGATGACCCTCTCCAGCTCCTTCATCTCAGCACTGTACTGCGCCAGGTCCTTCACCGCTTTCTCTCTCAGCATCGTCATCTTCGTCTGGGCCTCCACCCTGAAGCAGCAGCAGCAGCAGCAGCAGCAGCAGACGACACACAGACATACACACACACACACACACACACACACACACACACACAGACAAACACATTCTCCTGATACAATGATCTCATAACTGCCGAGCCTAGATTAGCTTTGATCGTAGTACAGAGCAGTGGTAACATCAACACCAGACAAATTGATTAGCCTGAGTTTGATTCCAGAACCCGCCGTTGTGAGTGTCTCCTAAATACCAGTCAACATGAACTTTAACATATTTGGTTGTGGAGAATATAAGAGAGAAGTTATCTAACACAAACGTAAAGGATCACTGCAATTCTAAGTTACATCTTCACCTGGCGTCATAAGCAGCAGTGGACATGCTGATGACGTCTCCAACTTCCTTGCGAGTCTCCAGTAACTCCTTCAAAAGTAAAAGAAATAACAATAAACACAACGCAAACCCCTGCCTCTGTAGGCTGTGACGGTATGGACAGTGATGTGCATTTCTCATCATAAACACAGATTGGATGAGCCATGAACTCTGACCTTCTCCAGTCTGCGAAGAAGCTGCTGGAAGCGCAAGCGTTCCACGCGCAGTGTCTCCAGGTCCTCTCTCAGATGGCTGTTCCGGGTCAGCTGCTCGCTGAAGCGAGTTAGGGCCTGACAAGGAGACAAGACCCAGAGAGATTGGGACAGAAGGCCTGATGCATTTTTCTACATGAACATGGTTCTATCAGTACACTACGGGAAATGTGGTGTAGGCAGTCAGGTAGCTATAGAGGTATAGAGGAACTGCAGGTTTCTCTGCAGAGCTTCCCCTACAGCTTTAGCGTGTATATTTTACAACACTACTCAATCGGTCAGTCTGCCTTTTCATGAGCATGATCGCGAGGCAGGATATTTTACATTAAAGTTAGCTGATTGTTAAACAGCAGATTCAACAACAAATGACACATTCCAGTCAAGTGTGTTACGCAACGCCTTGCCTTTACAGCATACACAGGTGACAGAAAAGTAAAAATCCAATTTTATTCATGACATTGTCATTGTCATGTCATGTTTTTACCTTTACAGCATACACAGGTGACACACAAGTAAAAAATCCAATCTTATTCATGTCATTTTCATTGTCATGTCATGTTTTTAGATATCATCATGATGTCAAGTCAAGAAGGTTGTTACAGTTTTTTACGATTGTTTACACACTAAAATATTTTTTTTCACACAATTAGCTAAATTTTACTCCAAGGAGCAAAACACCTCCACAGATTTGCACAACATTACACACAATGTCTGCTTCACCCTTTTTGCAAAACATTACACACAGTGATTTGTAAAACTCTACACACATTTCCACACCTTAGACACAGATAAGGATTGTGAGGTTACTTCCTTGTCATTACAAAGCCCCAGATTGCCAATGACTACACTAATGAACGAATTGGATAATCACATCCACCAGGTGTGTAAGCACACATGTGCAAAATTGAAAACGCAGCACTCAGGTGTGCTATACAGTCTTGTTCATTTTGCAGTAGTTGCTCTTCAGAGTCAAAGTGTATGTACTTTATGCAGTAGTTTTTGTTTGTCTACAGATTTTATTTGTTCAATTGATTTTATTGTTGGTTGATTACTGTAACTGATTATGGTTAGAAATACTGTAAGTATTGAAAGAAATACTTGAAATATTCAGTCTAAGCAGTCTTCAGTGTTGTACAGTGCAAGTGCAAGTTTATAGACCTATTTATGTACACTTTCCCCATATGTCGAACTAATCATGAAGAATGTTGTGGGTTTGTCACTATTTTTTGGACATCTAAATGATCCCTTACATAACAATGTCTGGGCAAAGATCTAGCACATGCTATTTCCTAATTTTTCTTTTTACAAATGCGTTTTGCATTTATCACTGCAGTGTGAAACTGGCTGCAATAGTGTCTGATCATTGAGGACTGTGTTTGTTAAATGACAACTAATAGCATTTTTACAAATATGTGTATATGTTTTGACTGAAGTGTGTATGTTTTGACTGAAGTGTGTTTGTTTTGACTGAAGTGTTTCATTTTGCAAAGAATCTAGGAATTATGCAAACTGAGTGTGGCGTTTGGATACCTGTGCTTAAATTTTGTTAAAAATAACTCGGTTTGAAAAATTGTGTGTAAGCAACTGGAAAAAACTGTAATTTCCCTGACTTGACGTGCACTATATGTCCAGTGTATGCTCGGTAGTGTTTTGTGGCACTTTTCTCACCCGATCCAGTTTGTTCTCCAGCGTGCGGGTGGCCTTCTGTGTGTGGTGTGTCTGGTCCATGACACTCTGAGCGACGCTCACCTCTCCTCGCTTCGTCTCTTCCAGTTTCCTCCGAATCTCCGAGATCTTGGTCCACGGGGTATCCCGTAACAGAAAAAGAACATCAGCTTACAAGTCAAGCATGGACTTCTAACATTACAAGTTGACAAACTGTCAGCATAAGACCTCCATATGATTTTGAATAAGCTTAATTCATGTTTGAGCAATGAGCATATGCATGAACATACTGTATGTGTGTGCAGATGTTCATGATTTTGTGTTTGTGTGTGTGTGTGTGTGTGTGTGTGTGTGTGTGTGTGTGTGTGTGTGTGTATGTGTGTATGTGTGTGTGTGCGTGCGTGTGTGTTTGAGGAGACCTCTTGCTGCAGCTCTGCTTGGTTCTGCCTCTCTGCGTCCATCTGTTCCTCGATCTCGTCCTTCTGTGTCAGGAGAGAGCGCAGCTGCACCGTATCCCCGCTGTCCTGCTGACGCCGCGACGCGCTCTCCGACGCGCGCAGGCTCATCTGCAGTTCATCCTGCTCCTTACGCAAACGCTCAATCTCCAGCCTACACACGACAAATTACACAAAACAACCTGCACTCTCACAAACTGTCATGAAAACATAACATGTATTGACAGACACACACCTCTGCATATGCATAAATCTAATTGCATCACTGAGGTTGGAATCACAAACTTTTATTGACACGTTGCATGCAAATATCAGGATTTTGCGCACATTCCCCTAGCTTTGTCTGGAAATACCAAAATATCCAAAGTGCAAGCATCAGACTGTGTTTTTATACAGAATAGCCTAAAATGTATAATGCTGGCCTGTTCTAAACGCATCAATACAGGCACAATCGTGCATTATACAGATTTGCTTCTCACAAGAGTGCTTCTCAAACTGATAAAGCTGACATTTTGAACGTAGCCTGTAGGCGCCATCAGGGAATTTTAGTCAGCTGTAGGACATAGTAGCGGCTACCCAAGAAACACACATACCGCCGCTTGCGTATGAGCTCCTGTGACTGGATGCTGTAAGCCTGCCGGTCTCCTTCCATTATTCGGAACTGTCTCTGAAGTTTGACCATCTCCGTGTCAGCTGAGGCACCACACACAATACAACACATGTAAGCAAACTAGCATGCGCAATGGCGGGCAAAGACGCACCAAATTGTTGGACATTTGTAAATTAAACTGTTGTCATGTGACAGATATTCTCCATTTTAGCCTACCAATTCCGTCAATATCCATATCGCTGCTGTCAGAGATGATACTTGTGGCCGACCTTCCTCGCGGCATTTTTTCCCCGAAGATCCTACAAGAATCCGTGACAAAAAAAAGTACTGAAAAGTGTAGGCCTAGCATAGGCCTACTTTGGGGTAGGTTTACAACAAGAAACACAAATCTACATCATTAGACCAGCTTGCAGACTATTGACGAGTGACAATTGTGAGATAAGTTTATTTTAATTTAAATTATCAGCATTATTATTAAACTTCCTTCCTCACCTTGTGAAAGACGCGTGGAAATATGCTGGCCTTCAGCAACAGTGAATCTGTTGGTAGCAACCGTAACCAAGTTGGATAAGGAGCATTAAGCTATAGGGGGCGCCAGCCCTCAAGGTTTTCAACTCAATGTCAAAGCAAAGGCTTGTTTCACTACCCTGTGCAACCTCTGTAGGCTCCAGATACTGGCTTATGTTGTAACACTGACCCTATCCAAATGCAAAATAGTGAAAAATCAGTTGGATGAAGGATGAAGATGGAAAAATGACCAGTTTCCATCACCTGTAAAGCCATTTCTGTTTTGGGGGTCCACAGTTGGCCCTCTAGTACACCTAATTTTGTTGACATCAAAGCAGGTCAACCTGATTCACAACCACCTCTGTTACATAACTGGCCAGATCAATATCCCACAAGTGTGACTGACTTGATGCTATACTATGAACCAGTGTTTTTTTGAGCAGTATGCCCGAACTGCAGTTTGGCGAGTTTACACCAATCAAATTGTTTGGACATTAGGTCTATCCAATTGAGTGCAAAGGCATTCCCCCCCTCTATTCATCCCCTGTTGAAAGACTCCTCATAATCACATCTTAATCATGCATGGTCAGACTCAAATTCTGAAAAGAATTGAGTATGGCTATGTCAGGCTGCATCTAAATTGTGTGCCTTTATGTTTTCATCATTCTTTAATTTCACTGCTTTCAATGTTTGGTTACATATGGCATTATTGTGACTGTTATAGATTATAGTGAATTGCAAAAGGACTAGGGTGAACTCATCCTCTATCAAAGATCCTTGATCACTTTAACCCTCTCTGCCTTTATGTATGCTGAATTGTGGATATAGACTAGTGATGACCATCATTTCATCAATAAGCTCAGAAGAGTAAGTATGGGTACAGACATCCAGGCCTCATGTCTCTGCTTAGTCTGGTAAACTATTTTTACTCTCTACAAAAACACTTTAATAATGTCATTTTGTGAAATCAAGGCATCCTTTGTCAATTAAACATTTATTAGTTGAAAGATGGTGCAATCATGCCTCTTAGAAACGTGACCGGACTGATAATCAAACTTTTAAGCTCAACACAACAAGCTTTTCATAGGGAGTATAGATGAGGCGTACATGTATTTCACTCTGTCCTCCCATCCCAACCAATCAGCTGTTCCTTCAGCGGTGTGCTGGCGCAGGTGTACGTCTGTTGGCCGTTGTGGCGGTCCAGGTTCCTGTCGGCTATCCTGTTCTGCTGCAGGATCCAGGCCAGCTGGGCGCGGAGCTTCTCCTCCCTCTCTCTGGCCTTTCTCTCCTCCTTCTTTCTCCTCCGCTCCGCTTCCCACTGGAGCCACTTGGACTCCATGTCCTGCCGTCTGGCCTCCGCCCGGAGGAGCTGGACGCGTTTCTCCTGCTCTCGCTCAGCCCGCGTGCAGGTCCTGCCCAGCCCCAGCGGCGCCCCTCCCAGAGCAAGCACTGAAAAAAAGATCATATTTATTCATTATTTACAGATATGGCTTTAATAAAACAAAAATATATTATATAATATTTGTGTACTATACATATTTATAACACTAAATACGGGTACACAGCTCACAGTTACCCTGGAATATCTGGATACTAACATACATTACTTTAAATAACTGAATTATGTAGGTTGAAATTTTGTATCTTGCCTGAGACATATGTTTCTTGGCCCTCATGCTGTTCCCTGTGCATTGTTCTGACTATCTTTCTTCGATATCGCTCTTTCATTTTGTCATTGACCCACCCAATAACTCTTCTCCTCACACTCTTATCTCTATCAGGAGCCGGAGAGCTGCTCTCCAAACGGACTTCATCCTCCCCAGAGCTCACACTGCACTCGCTTCTCTTCTCTGGGTCTGTCAGTGAGAGGATGTCATTCTCAAGTTTGTCCCAGTCCACTTGTTGTTGCCTGTCTGTCTGACTGTCTGTCTCGCTGTCTGTCTCATTGTCTGCCTGACTGGCTGTGTGTTCTCCCTCCTGGCTGTGTGAGTCTGTTTCACTTTCTTCGGGGAGATTTTGTTTTTTGGCCTCCTGTTGACTCTTGATTTCCACCTCTTCGTCAAACTCCATCAGACTACGTTTCTCTCTTAGCAGCCTCAGCTTTCTGTACTTTTGTAGACTGTCCATAGAGTCTGTTTCGCTCTCCACCTCTTGTTGACGACCTTCTGTGTCGTCCTCCACTTCGCTACATCCGTCCTCTTCTTGCTCTGACTCATTCAGCATCTTTCTCATCTCTTCCAATCCACAGGTATCTCTCTCCTCCCTGCGTCCCTGCTTTCGTACCCAATTTGGGTTCTTTTCTCTCAATCTCTCTTCTCTCAGATCTGATACTTTAGTTCCCTCATCTCCATCAGTCTCTTCTCGTTGCCTCCTCACCTTGTATAGCTCTGCCTCAGGTCTTTGCCTGCTATTGCCCTCAGCATTGATTTCTTTCACACGTCCCCTGAGCTGTCTCTCTGTCTCCTCCTGCTGGTTGTCTAACCACGTTGCCTTTTCCTGCCATTGGGTCAGACTCTGACTTTGGCGTTCTGTCTCACCAGACGTTTTCATGTCTCTTTTTGACTCAATGTGTCTCTGCCTCTTTTTCTGTTTCCTCATCTCCTTGTGTTGCTCCATTTCCCTCTGTCTCATTCTTTGGATCACCTGCTTTTCCAGACGTTTGAAACGTTTTTCCCTCTGGTGTTCCTCTTTCTCCACTTCGCTTAGTCTCTCTCTGTCTCTCTCATCTCTCTCCAGGTCTTTTATTTGTGTCAACTCCTTCTGCCACGGACTGTTTCCCCCCTGCTTTCTCCATTGCTTCACCTTTCTCTTCTCTTGTGTTCCGGACTGATCGGGTTCTTCAGGTGACAGTTTCTCAGTGTCCTTCAAGCTGCTGCTAGTCGTCTCTTTGAACTGACGCGTTCCTCCCTCTTCCTCACGCTGGGACCCCAGTAGATGCTCTATCTCTGTGGTGTCCTCTACATCATGTTTGTGTCTTCTTGTGTCTGATTGCTTCTCTCTACCCTTCTGTCTTATCACTCCTTGACCTCTTTCCTCTGTAGGACACTGTGTCTCATAGTCTTGCCATCTCTCCGACACCCTCTTCTGTTGCCTCAATCTCCCAGAAACCATCTGTAAGATTTGAAAAAGCCATGTTATTCACTTGATAAGGTATGGTCAAACTACTCATTAATTTCTCTTTGGACTAGGCACTGCAGAATACCCCAGGACATTCCCATTCATACTGTTAATCGTTAGTAATCACTCCAACATGATCATAACATTACGGTAATTCCAAACCAGTGAATAGAATTAAAAATGTCATGTCAAACGTTGAGTGAGAAAATGGAGTAAATGGAGTAGGGTCAATGTTCAGTTTAGCATGTGATGTAGACAAGTCAAGTCAAGTCAAGTCACTTTATTTATGAAGCGCGTTTTTCTATGCACAAATGGCACACCTAAAGCGCTGCATGCAGACATCGACATAAACAGACATATTACAAATAATTTACAATAAACTAAAGGAAAATGCTGGATGGAGTGGCATGATTCACCAGCATACCCGCAGACATTTAGACAGGAAACAAACAAATGAACAAATGCCTCACACAGACAAACAACACTCCAAGTCCAAAAGGCAATGGTGGCTCTTAGCCTGACATGAACGCAACACCATTGAGTCCTTCAACAGTCCCATCAGGCTGCAATTATTGTGTGTACAAGAGCACAGCCTCTCTCACTGAACTTGGCTCTTGAGTGATATTCTGCTTGAGATGGTCTTTCCGGTAGTGACATTTATGCACTAAACCTGTCTCTCTACTCTATGTACCAGTGTGTGTCCCACTGATCTATAAAGAATAGTTATTCTTTATAGATCAGTGGTGTGTCCCTGTATCAACATTGTTATCTGATTCTGTCTGTGTCATTTTTTTGTGTTCTTCAAGTGTAATTTTACATTGTGTCTGTGTTATTTCCCCTCTCATTACCTCTTCCTTAACATAGTTGGAGATTCCCTTCTGGTCATCTGTCAGAGGCTGTGTTTTCTTTCTCCTATCAGCAGTTGGGAAGGCATCGGTGGCACTGTCATCAGAGTCGCTGTAGTCATCAACCCAAGCAACTTTCCTCGGACTTCTCGGCTGCAGTCGTGCGGGATCCCTTGATGATCTGCAAGTGTTGCTGCCCATAACTTCAGGCCTTGCTTCTTGGACCATGATTTGGTCCTCAATCCAGCGTTGAAGCTCCTGAAACCCACCATCTTCCATCTTTCTCCTGCCCCTGAAAGGTTGTATGAAAATAGACCAATTTTGTTGCATACATTTCCTGTACATTTTCAGTGTAGCATATTAGATATGGCAAATATGCTTGGCTTTCCCATGCTTATTTAGGCCTATCCATACAATTTTAATTATATGTTGCTTGGCATGTCATTTACAGTACTTGAAGTACTACATACTGTATTAAATCGTGTCAGTGTAGTTCTAAGTTATATGTTACCTGAGGGGCTCCTCTGGAGAGTAGCCCTGGTCAACTTCTGTCAGCTTACTTAGCTAGCTGGTTAATTATTTACATCTAAAATGTTACATGTTCAAAAAATGACACAGGTGAACTAGTTAAGCATCGTAACCATGGTCACCTTTTCCAGAAAAAAAAAAATCAGATTCTAGAATTTCTATGGTGATACTGCAGCATGTACTGCAGGCTTGGTCTGGAATGTTCAGATGATTCTAGAGTGTTGCAACTGTTAAAATAAATCTCTTGTGTCCACAGGAATGTATGTTGTAATCTGGTTGTAATGGAGGCTCGTGTCTCTGCTAACATACAGTAATCTGGAAAATGTCATCATGTTATCAGTATCACTACTAGTGCAACATGCCCTCATACAGCCCTAGAGGTTCTTTTGGAGAGCCACGGACCTGATTTCATTTAGAATCCATCGATAGACTCCAGTATGACATGGAGACACATGTAAAAGAATAATAAACGCTTCATAAACTAAGTGCATGTTGAACCACTGAGGTAAAGATAATTTGACCTAGCGTTGGTCAAATAGTGACACAACAGATGCTCATCAGAAGACTGTAGTGGGCGGTTGGGGATATACATCTTGATCATTGAATTACTGTAAGATTGCAGGGAGCCAATCCAATCAATGTCCTAGGCTAAAGTGAGAGATTTTAAATGTAATTCTGCCCACTGTAGAGAGCCAGTGGAGAATAACTAGGAGAGGAGTTACATGTGTCCTCTTTGGCTGATTGAATTCTGTATCAGTTGTAACTGTATCTTACTACACAAGCAGGTAAGCCAGTGAATTTACAATAGTCCAGCTTGGAGATAACCATGGCCTGTACAACAAGTTGTGTGGATAATAATGTCATGTAGGGAACATGGTATTGCAAATAAACGGAAACATATAGCTACATTGCAGAGCCACTTCAACTTTATTAATTCATGCCGAATAATTGATACACTACTGTGCACAGCCGCTCTGACTGACGATGCTGGCAAGCTAGAAGCAGTTAGCTAACTATGGTTATGGCCATGGCTCTGGTATTTAGCAGGTGCGTTTATCCAAAGCGGCACACAAATAACACCAACACAACAGTTACATTTAATAGTAAACAATTCAAACATTGGTAATACTACATGTACATGAAGGAGAATAGCAATAACCAATAATGCCGATTCAACCAATAGCTTAATGAACTAAATACTATAATTTATAAACCATAGTAAACTACCGTGCTCAGCGTAAGTGAATATACAATGCAAAAGTTGACTAAAAAGAGGAATAAAAAATCTTTTGGAACTTTTGGAAATTGATCTTAATGCCTTATTTATTTATTATTTTTATTATTTAAAAAAAAAAAAACTAAATAGAAAAATAAGGAAAAATCTAACCTAAGGACACCGCTTTCTTTGTAATTTATCGCAAATAAATAAATGTTTTCCCTAAAAATACAAGGGGCACAAGTGAGTACACCCCTACAGTATGTTAAATTCCCATAGAGACATTAGTTCATGGATCCAGGATCCTATGCCTCCTGATCAAGTTCCCCTGGCCTTTGGAATTAAAATAGCCCCACATCATCACACACCCTTCACCATACCTAGAGATTGGCATGGTGCACTTTCCATAAGATCATCTCTCAATGCAAATCAAACCAGCTGTTAGGCTAACTGAAATAAAACCATGCCAACCGTGCATGTTTCTTTAAACCCCTCTTTAAAGACCCAAAACTATTACAGGAATGGAGAGCACTGGGCAACTCATTGACCTAGCATTTATTAACAGACGTTCATTAGAAGACCACAGTGTGTGGTTGGATCTTGATCATTGAATTAAGATAGCAGGGCGAAGATTCAGTCAGTGTCCCATAGCCGAAAGTGAGATATAAAAAGTTTATGCCTTTAAATTGACAACCGTTCATTCTTATCAACTAAACGTGAAGTTTTATGAATTCTCTTCAAGGACAGTTCAGTATGATATGTCAGCATTTGTCGTCTCCTGGATCATTGAGCCGGTTGCTCCTGGGGGGGTGTGATGGCCCCCTCCAGATAGGCCCGGAAGTGATCTGCCGTGTTCAGCTCGGGCCTTTTCAGCAGCAGGTGGCACTTGGGAAAGAAGTAGGCCGCCACCAGACCCATGTGGCTGGTCAAGGTGACCGAGACGTGAGCGATGGACTTGTTCTTGGCGTCCAGGCCCGTGTAGATGGGCACGAAGATCACCCACACCACGCAGTAGGCCAGCGTGGAGATGGTGATGTCGCGCGCCATGTTGTACTGGCCGGCCGGCTTCAGGGCCATGAAGGTGCACATGAAGGAGACGAGAGCCAGCACGCCGGGGAAACCCAGCGCGATGCCGAAGCTGATCAGCGGCGTCACGGGGCAGCTGAGGAAGCGCGTCACGAAGTTGACCTCCAGGTCGGAGCGGAAGCGCGTCAGGGACGGGGCCTCCTGGACGAACCAGCCGCAGAGCCCCGCCTGGACGCCGCTGCACGCCAGCACCACCAGCCAGCTGCCCGGACCGCGGAGCGTGTGCAGGTGGGCAGAGATCTTCTCGGGGAACTCAGTGACGCACAAAATCTGGGGAAGAGAGAGTGAGACGTGGTGCTCATGATGCTTTAGTGTTTTGGTACAGAATAGCTTGAGGAAATGAAAATGAAAATGCCTCCAGTGAGTTGCTTGCACACTAAACTGCATTACAGAATGATGCACCAAATAATAGTTTTACAACAAAATTGCAATAAAGGGTAGAGGAGGAATTAAATATCCGATGGTATGGTTGCTTTCGAAGAGGCAGAAACAGTTAAACATCACTCCTATGTTCCAGTGGATCCTTTTTTATTTGACTTTTATTCAACTCTCAAAATGGACTGAGTTACTGCGTAATGCTTGGACCTCTAATAAAACATAAGGTGCTTAGGGTGAATGCTTTTGCTTTCCCTCTCACCTGTAGAGAGATGGCTAAAATGGTGGACAGCGTCACGGTCGGGAAAATGGCATTGAGTGGCAACTGCAGGCGGCACACCAGATCCCCTGGCGTGCCCAGGAAGAGCACAAGGCTGGCGGAGCATCCGATCAGGCAGAGCAGGGACAGGCCGCAGAGTGCCCCTCCGGCGGCGTCCACCACGGGAGTGCCACGGTGGCGCAGGAAGAGCACCCCGACAGCGACCTCACACACCAGCACCACGACCCCCGCCAGGATCAGGCCCAGGCTCTCGTAGCTGTCCCAGGTGAGGTACGTGTAGGTGGGGTACACGCAGGAATCGCTGCGGTCGGTAGACCACTTACCCTTGGGACACTGGGTGCACTGAATGTCATCTGTGAAGAATGATGCATTGAAGTTTATTCAAAGGTCTGAGGATAAAGATATATCTGTGATCTCCTGACTGCAGTCATTCTCTCATTTAACAAGGGTAGTTGTTCAACAACCTTTTGACAAATGCACCCCAGGAAAACATAAGCCAAATAGCCCCTAATTCATTAGTTCACATTCCGAAATTTGCATAAAAACATAAAAGCATAAAAGCATAATTAAGCATAAGTGCATGTTTGGCGAAGGCTCTGGCCAGGGTCTTGAAGTGCTTAGCGGAATTGTGCCGGACTCTACTGTGCAGGCAGGAGTCAGGCAGGATTCCGCCATGTACCCCATGATTCTTTAACTATGGAAGACGGGAGGCATAAGGGGAGGTGGTGGGTTGCGAGCTGCAACTTCGGCAGGTAGACTGTGAATAAGTAACCTGACTGATTGAAGAAGAAAGCGTGGCACTTCCGTATGTAAACGCCATTTGTCCAACACAGTTCCTTTTAACTTAAGCAGACAGACACACCGGTAAGGTTCTGGAATGTTCCCGCTTCGCATGGGATGCAGTCATAGCAGCAGGAGTGGAAGCCTTTCACTCGTCGGACCTCTCCAGTCTGACATTCCGCAGAGCAGGTAGACTCAGGGACCTGTGACAGAAAGACTCTTTCAGAGATTTACTTTCAAATACTATACTGGTTTTTCTCTGATTTTCAGTCTCTCTTTCTCTCCTCCTCTGTCTGCCATCAATCTGACACATCTGAAAAGGGTAAGATGAAAAACACTTCTTCCACGGCTTAGTTGATGTATGTTCATTCAGAAAAACATTTTTCAATTTTCGCCGGATTTACACTATAATCTGAAAGAATACTAGGGTCTGGATTTTCCAGGCTAACTGTATACCATGTTCTTACCTCATCGGAGTTTGTGTGCCAGTCAATGAGTGTGCTGTTGATGGACAGGTTCCTAATGAAACTTCCAATCTCTCTAAACTCTACTTGAGATGTCTCCCAGGTCCACACCAACAAGTCATAGCCCATGCTGGGGTTCCCATCGTCATCAAACTCAAAGTGAGTTCCATTTATGTCGAAGGACACATTCTTCAACACCTCCAGCAACTGAAGGGGGTAAGATTATGATAAAATAAATTTTGATTAAAAGTGTTGAGCAGATAAATAATAACAAGTTGAACTGTAATAAACAGTTTTACAACAGGAATCTTGTTTTTATTTTATTTTTTCTGGGAAGAACAATGTGATTACACTGTGTTATAGCTCACCAATCCCTGTACCAGAAAAAATAATGAATCCTAGTGAATGATAATGTAAATACACTATAGCCCCCCCCCCCCCCCCCCTTTAAAAAGTCACATTTATTTAAAGGATACCTAAAGAGACTTAGTGTGCCAAATTTGTCAAATGTAGCTTTGGTCCATATTTGACCGTTAGTGTTCAGTGCTTACTGTGGACACTATTGTAACATGCAACACACATCGCGCTATGGCGTGCAAAGTCTATTTGCTTTGTAACCTTACCATGACTGATAATATAGTGAAGAGTTTACTTTAGCGCTGTAAAAAAAACACAGGTGAGTATAAAACAAAATTCACCATCTTTAGAGAACATACCTGCCATGGGTAGATGTCGTAGCGGGACTGCTGTGGACACGTGGTGGCGTTGCAGCCCAGCAGGCTGTGCAGAGCGTGAGCGACGCTGTAGACGGCCGCGTAGACGCTGAAGGCGTTCCTCTGCAGCAGCGAGTCCTCTATCAGGCTCATGTTGTCCGGGGACAGGTGCCAGCAGGCAGGGCACGGGTTGTCCATGGAGGGGATGTCCAAGCTGCCATTCGGGGAGGGCTGGCGTTGGATCTGGGAGAAGAGAGCCTGGAAGTAGGGCTTCAGCTGGCCCAGCGGGTGGCTCATGTCGGCGAAGGCCAGGATGGTGCCCACCGTGTTGATGCCGGGCAGCGTGGCGACGTCGTTGTGCAGTGCCCAGGCAGTGCTGCCCACCCACACTGACGTCATGTTCTGGAGGATCACCTGCATGTGTGCAGAACGGTCAAACAGGAATGCCAAATCATCGCCAATTACAGAATTACACACAGAGAACATGGCACCCTAAATAACAGACTCTGCATTCTGATTTGTTGATAATAAATTAGTGGCAGTTTAACTGAAGAGTTTAAACTGTTTAATTAACCTTTCTTGGATATATGCTCATGAACTGACCCATTCAGATTCCTAGGCTAGTAGTTGTTTCCTGTTTCCACACTGAATGAGCACACTTGACTTGGCATTTTTCAAAGGATTTTCTGCACCACAACGGAATTAGATTTTTTTTTTGCCATCATGCCCTACTCCCTGCAGCCCCCGAAGACTGACTGACCTCTTGAAAGAACATGGCAGCGGGCTGAGCAAGAGAGAAGAGCACCACCACCCCGACCTTGGTCTCCGTCACGCTCTGCAGGATGTCCCTGATGGTGTGGACGGGGTCGCTGTAGATGGGAATGAGCCCCTCGTAGGCCACGCAGATGCCCTCCTTCGACGCCAGGGCGGAGAACTGCCGCTGGCCCTGCCGTCCGTACTCGTCCTCGCTGGCCACCACCGCCACCCAGTTCCACTGAAACCTCTTCAGCAGCTCCACCATGGCCGCCACCTGCCACTTGTCCGTGGGCACGGTGCGCATGAAGGAGGGGTACAGCTGCTTGTCGCTGAACTTGTCGCTCGTGGAGCCGTAGCTGATCTGATCAGAGTGAAGGAAATGACGGTAGAATGATAAAACGTTGGCACTGAAGTTTCACACGTGTTTTCACTTGCAATTCATACTGTACATTTTTTTCCATTCAATCTATTTTTTTTTTAGGTACACAGACAAATATGCTGATAATGTCTAGCGCTAACCTTAAAACTACACACATGCTGTGTGTGTGTGTGTGTGTGTGTGTGTGTGTGTGTGTGTGTGTGTGTGTGTGTGTGTGTGTGTGTGTGTGTGTGTGTGTGTGTGTGTTTGTTTGAGCATAGAGTCTGTGTGTAGTAATAGCCTTTATTGTCATTGTAAAAGTACAACAAAATGTACAACCTGTGCGTGCTTTGCATGCACACCTGCACAGTGTCACCGGGTTACTGTTTAACAGCTAAGACGTTATCTTCAACCAACCTGTGGCATGAGGAAGAACCCGAGCAACTTGCCGACAACCGATGACATTTCCGAGGTCAGTGGGCCGATGACGGCCACGGCCCGCGTGGCGTAGTCGGTGTAGTTGCACTGGACGGCCACCTCCTCCGTGGAGCCCTCGCTGAGGAAGAGCAGGGTCGGCTTCATGATCACGGCCGGCTGCTGGCACGTGTCGTAGGTCTCGAAGCCCAGGCTCACCCCCGGGAGGACGCTGGAGTCGGCGTTTATGGTGTCCACCGAGAACTTCATCACCAGGGACAGAGCTAGGCCAAGGCTGTTGATCCTGATAAACACACACAACGATTTACACTTAAGTTTTGAGTACATTTATGATCATTTATACTGTGGTATACATTTATAACTTTACTATTACATGTCATCTTTAACTGAAGCGTATCATTAAGCATTCATCAATTATATAAATGGCTTGTAGTGTTTCGTATGATACTAAAGAAGAGATAGCACTTTGAGATCATTGATTTGATGTAAAGCGCAATATAAATAAAATGTATTATTCTTTATTATTAGATACAGATTCATAAATAGCCATGACAATAGGAAGACAAGTACGATGATCTGATCTTCATGGAAAGAAAGTGAAACATTATAGCCTTGAAGGCAAGTTGGACGCATGACTTGAGATGTTGAGATGGCATCTTACCTGTTACACTGTATGTCATCAGGCTCCTCCCGTTGGCTCAGATTGCTGGTGAGCTCGTTGATAGGAAAGAGTCCTCCGAGCAGTATGTCTCCTTGAGATCTGAAGAGATCTGTGCTGATGTTCTGTAGCCAGTTAGCTGACCCCATATGGACAAAATGTGTAAAAAAGGGAAATACATTATCACTACATCTTAGATATACCATGACCAGATCTGATAAAATGAGTCGCATGCAGTGACCAAACATTTATAATTGAGATTTTGGTATCAATGGACAGAGGACACTGGGAACTTTAAAAAATGATATCGTGGTCAAAGTCATATCTTGAATTGTCTAAAAAACTGAGAAAATCACAAGTTACAGGTTACAGGCAGGTACAGGTATAAACATGTTTGTGACTTCACATTCTTGTCTTGAAACTTCGGAAAGTTCATTTTGAGTGCCTCTTCTTTCATATAACATTAAAACAGAAAAATCAATATGTTCAATGGTTTCTGTAGTAATGCTACGACCTGTATCTCAAAATTAGAATGTGCGACTTGTGACACATTTCATCAGATCAGGTCACAGTTGTTTATTGGATGTATTTTTGAACATAGCATATTATCTGCATGATGAATATGTGATGTTAAATTGGAGCATCCAACGTATTTACTTAATACTGTACTGTATACGGTACATGTTTACCAGTACTTATGTATAGACCCTTTCAACAAGGAAAACAACAACAACAACAACATACTTGAACATTCTATTTTGTTCCCAACCTACTTCTGCTGCATTAAGATAACATATGGAATGTTAAAATGGAGACCTTGTGAGAACAACTATGATACTGATAATTAAATTCTTGAAACGGTCTATAGCATTTTCATGGTATATTTCCTTACCTCTGCCCAGTGAACACAAACAGCAAAGCAACAGCACGGCATTCTGCCCCGGCATCCTAGAAGTAATAGAGAGGAAATGGCTATCGGGTGAGATAACAGCACAGCACAACAATAACTGCCTGTTCTGCTCTCACGTGATAAAACAAAATAAATACAAACTACACTATCAATATGCTTCATGAGAACAGTCTTAAACAAAGCTGTGCCATTGAATGTTGGAATACAGCACATTTTCTCTCAATCGTTTGATTAAATGGCATAAACTCTAGCTATTAGAAATTGGCTATTTATTAGAAATTTCCCACAGAATCGGCATTAACTAACCTGCATGCAGGGAGGGGACACAGGTGTGGATATCGATGGCAGATGTGAGCTCTCGAGGATTCCCCAGTGAAATGAACCAGTGATGTTTTCAGCAGTGGACGCAGAGATACCTGCATGATCTACCAGGATGTTTCTGTGCAGTGTTGTAGGCAAATCAGCCAAGGTACTGAGACACAAGATCAATTCTGAGGACATGGAAATCAGGTTTCCTCTGCCACACCCTCACCTTTGCATTGCGGTATATGTTAGGCTACAGCATGTTGACCTCAGTAGTGTCTTTGGGAGAAAATGAGAGGCAAAGGGCTGGAAAAACATGAAAGCAAAATGTATTAAGTTATACATTTGCATCACGTCATAGAATTGTATGTCTTTGCATGGTGCTGTGTGTTGTGCTGTGTCGTTTTCTGTTCAGCGTTTTTGTTGCATTTTCTTATATACTGTGGGTTGTGTTGTGTTGGGTTGTGTTGTAGCCCAATGTCATTTGTTTTTTTATGAGTGTCCTTTTTGAATGTTAAGAGCTTCCTAGGAGCTGTGCTAGTTTTAGTATCGTGTGCTGCTCTGTGCAGGTAACAGCAGTGTGTGACAAGGGACAATTATGTCAGCCTACACTGCCTTGCCTCATTGGCTTGGGGCCTTGGCTGCCAGTGTATTTGCATAGGATTTGCCCCTGTATGCTTCTCAGAGAGACCATTTATGAGGACAAAAACCATCAGAGCTTATTTACACATCTTGGTACCGCAGTGGGACACAACTGAAGCCTGGCAAGTGGGGTCCTGTATGATTTAAATATGTTGTGCTTGCTCAATTTAAATATATTTACTTTTATCTTCTGCTCCAACCTGCATAATGAAGGTTGATGACACATAATTCTATTTTGGTTTGTGTCATTTGCGTTATACATTTGCTGAGGTCAACAGGGGTTTTGCATGTAAGACTCACAAGATACCTGATAGGAACTGTAAAATATATTGGTGATGTTACTTTGAATGAAATTTTGAATAGTTTGGGTTATTGTTCATTTACATTCATGTGGACAGCAAAACCTGATAGCCTATGCCTAAACCTAACACGCACAGTGCTTTGTATCTCTAGTTTCTGTATTTTAAGCACTAGCAGTAATATCTTTATATTTAGTACATTTAGTAGCCTACATTTACACACATTCATGGCATATAACAAGTGAACCACAAATGTAGGCCTAATCTTCATAACAACAACAGTACTACTATACCTATTTACGCTACATCTAAATCATAATCAATGTACCATCATATCCGCACCCGAGTTCGGTACGGTTGCGTTCACATTATAAAAGACAACCGAACCATCGGCCCAAACGAACCCAGGTCCGGTGCAGGGTAATGCGCCCTAAGAGTGTCAAATGAGGAAGAGCGTTTTGTTGTCAGCATACTTAGGGAGCAGTGTGACTTGTGCTGAGATCCAACACTCATGACAGAAACTCTGGTGTAAAGGACAACTGCTGTTGCCTGACTGACTTGCCAAAAATTAAACGTTGGGGCTGTCAAATATATCGAACCATATTAAGTTACAATTCCAAGGTGGAAAGAGTAATTCCCTAGATCAGGGCTATTCAACTTCAGTACCAAGAGGGCCGAATGGAAAAATCACTGGGTTTTCAGGGGCCGCATAAAATAAGACGCCGCAAAATAATTGTATCCAACAATATTTGATAAAATCAGAGTAAAATTCAGTTCAATTCAATTGAATTTTATACACTGGCATATAAACTAAGAACATAGCCTATTATCCATATCCATAAAAAAAATCTTCTCAGACAGGTGATAGGCTGCCACACAAACTATACAAGTAGGCCTATTTGAAAACACCCAGGCTAACCATAGTATTTCATACCTGATGTCTGATAGCTGCCGTATCATGCATCAGTGGGAAAAATTGCAGTGTTGATTTAACTAGCCTACTTCAAGATAATTAGGCTCATAAGTGTTTCAAACACACACAGTAGCCTACAGCGCCAATCTCTCAAATATACTTAGCATTGAATTTAAAGAAAAAGTAATGCCAGCTCTGCCTCTGTTTATCTATTTCACGATTTCTTACCGCCAAAGATTCTAAACTTCGAGCCTGCGCAAATCACAAACAATAACATTCCCACGAGTGGAGTGAAGATGGCTCTGTCTAAAGAAACGTCTAACTGACAACGAGAATCGTTCATTTTACCCTCTGCAACAAGTACGAGAATTTCATGTTTATTGTGCAACGAATCCATCGCTGTAAAGAAGGAATATAAAGTCAAGAGGCAATTCTCTACAAACCACAGCTCCTTCACTAACTTTCCCGAGGGCTCGGAGGAACGGAGACCGGGTATGATTGTAACATTTTTGATTTGCGCACGCTCGAGGTTTAGAATCTTTGGCGGTAAGAAATCGTAATTTAATCAACATTTAATGATAACATTTAAAACTAGTTACACATTTGGAAATGTCAGTTTGTGTAGTGATGTGTAGTGATGTGCTGTGTTCTCTGAGTGAAGATAACTGGAAGAATTAGTCTGGCCAATAGGGGCGGGCCGACAGTGCGCTACTCGCCAATCATATGAAGATCTATGCACACCCGTCAAAGCGAGTTCATTCTCATGACGAGACACGCGG
>NC_085002.1:24691037-24701037 GCF_963854185.1 Sardina pilchardus | reverse complement strand
TATCTACATGTAGTGCCAAATAAATTGATGTTTCTTTTCCAAACGCACGTCTACAAAATCACACTTTGATCTTGAATAGCAGATGGCAAGCACTAAGGTTACTTAAAGGGATATTCTGGCATTTATGGAAATAAGCTCATTTTCCACCTCCCCTCGAGTAAAACAGTTGATATTTACCTTTTCCCCGTTCATCCAGCCATTCTGTGAGTCTGGTGATACAACTTTTAGCTTTAGTATAGATCATTGAATCGGATTAGACCATTAGCATCTCGCCTGCTAGCATCATGCTTAAAAGCGACTAAGATTTCCGGTAATTTTCCCATTTAAGACGTGTCTCTTCAAGTTAGAAAGTGCAATAAGACCAACTGAAAATGAAACCTGGCGTTTTTCTTGACTGAT
The DNA here is from genome assembly GCF_963854185.1 of Sardina pilchardus. NCBI lineage: Eukaryota > Metazoa > Chordata > Actinopteri > Clupeiformes > Clupeidae > Sardina > Sardina pilchardus. The sequence goes on along the minus strand of NC_085002.1, from coordinate 24,700,638 downwards.
TTGCCATGAAACTACACTCTCATCTGCCGTAATAATCAAGGAAAGTTGCAAACGTAACATGGGCGCAGTGATATCACGCACTACTACTGCTTGTTGCCTATGGGGACTATTTTCAAATGCTGCATGATATCACTGAGGAAAATTAGCTTATTTCCAAAAATATCACTATCACTATCACTATCACTACTGAAAAATGTAAGGTTCATTTATCAAATGTTATTTTGAAATATCACCATGCACATATGTCATCTGGTATAGGCTAATTCTCCTTTGGCTAAGCCAAATAGAAGAATGTAGCGTAGAATAGATTGACAAATCACAGCGCAGCCATAAACGAGCTCCCACACATGTCAGACACTTTTTCACAGTGCTCCATTGACTTTAACATGCGTCTCATGTTCAGTCTTGGCAGGCAATTACTGTCATAGTTTTATCAAAAATATGGTGTAACGTTGTGCCAGGGGCATTTCTAACACAGATACACATTTCCCAGAGAGGTTGGATGTAGGGGGGTGTCCATTTTTTCAGGCTGTGGTGCTACTCTCGCACCTCTTGGCTTATGCCATTGTTGGGGTAAGCTTGTGGAGGACTGGACTGGCACAGCCTGGCAGAGATCAAAGGTATGGATAAGCCCAATAATGTGCGCGCAAAACCCTGTGGAGCTCACCACAACATCACCTTGTCAATGAAGTAGACACCTAGAAGCTAACGTTACCTAGCGTACCGGTTGTTGATACGCTAGCACACGCTGCTAACAATGTGATATGTGCGTAGTCCAGGGCTGTACGCTAAGCTTTTTCACTAGGAGCACAGGTGCTCCTAAATGAAAAAGTTTAGGAGCACAGAAAAAAATTTAGGAGCACTATGAAATTTCCTTGAAAACCTTCTTGCCTTAAGCAGGATACAGATCATTCACAGCAGTGGCAATCACAGGCCCTTTCCGAAACCTGCCCCTAAACCCTAACACTACACACTTCCACTTTGTTTGCGCGTTCACGCGAGGGTCCGCCACATTAAGTATCATCCGAAACAAATTTTGTGTCGAGTGAAGTGCCTAGGGAGAGGGGCTACCACGCCTCCAGGAGCAAGTCAGCATGGATGCTGTCTTGAAACGCAGGTGCAACCATTTTCAAGTGTTCGGGCAGCTCGTGTATCTCCCTGCCAGTTGTTTTTTGGTCCGTATGACAGCATTTACAGACAAAAGCGTGATTTAAGCTACATTGTAACAACTCATGTTCAGTTTGATACTCAGTAAAATGTGCAAGATCGTACAGAAGTAGGCTAGGCTGTAATATTTGAACACATGTGCAGGTCGCATTTACAGCACTTTTATAATTTGATGTTAAATAAAGCATAAAATGCAACTCCTCACTCATAGTAATGAAAGGAGAGAAGAGGGATATATCCTAATACACAGGGGTGTCCAGAACATCTTAATTGGCGATTTAATATATATTGCCTTCATAATTTCTATGAAAACGAATATGACGTCAATTTCCTTCTCCCTTCAAGCGCATCCGAAATGTAGCGCTGTTTTAACCCCCTAACCCTTCAATGCGAGTGTTCTCCGCACCCACGAGTGGACTTGAAAAGGAAGTTCACTCGCTAACCGAAGTGAGGGATCCGTTTCGAAAAGGGCCACAGTCTCTGCTCAAACCCTACACACACAGAAAATGGCTTGTCTTGTTTCTATTTCATATTTTGAATTCAGAATTTGTATACATTTTGTTAACAATTTATAGCATTTTAGGATCTGCATAATTACTTATAGCTTAAAATATTCAGTAACTGAATACTTCATATTGATTACACTTGTCTTTACTGATATTACAGGGGTGGTGTGTAGGTCTAATTGAGTGCCTGTCACTTTAAGATGTACGTGAACATAATTAGGTTTCATTCAGTTTTAGGAAAAGAGTCAAGCATAGTTCAAGGATACATCATGTTTTCATTAAATAACTAAAAACTAACAAAGGTACAGACAAATATTTCTGGTGTAATAGAAAAGATGAGTGTCCACTGTCCAGTAACGTTAACTTCTATGATTTAGGTAGCCTACCATGGCATGGCATGGCATCGTGAGTTGTCACTTTTTCCTTGGTCATGTTTAATTGGCTGGGTGCTAAATTTAGGCTACTCTACCGTCTTGGAGTTTGGTAGGCTATATCTGTTATATTCAATGAGTGACAACCAGTGCTCAAAATAAAACATTACGGTATTCTCCTGATAACGTTAGTGGAATGGATTTAATGTGAACGTACCTCCATACAAAGACGCAGAGTGGCTATAGCCTATGATGCGCACATTTGCAATGAAAATGTTCCGCCTTTTTAAAGCAGGTGTAGCCTACACCAAATCGTGGTTAAATCCATCATTTAGACAACAGAATCAGTCGGATTTCTTTCATTTAAGTCAACCAGGCCTATGTCAAATGCAGGCTGGGGTGAAGCTAACACGGTTTCCACACCGTGTTTATCAACCGTGAGAATAATAATATTTGAAATTAACACGGTAATTGTATATAGTCAACATTCTTATCGTGGTTTGCCGTTTCAACGGCAATCGCTACAAAGTCACCAACTGATTGAACGAACTGAACGAACAGATTGAAGAAAAAGAAGAATGGTTTTGGAGTGACATTTCTTGCGTGTGTGAGAGACAGCGAGGTTGATGCTGAAAGCGTGAGTTTCCAGCCAGGAGCGTTAGAGTTGTCAACTATGAAATTTGTATACAGATGCGCGAAAATTGTACTAGCCTATACTTTGATCCACGTGGTGTGGAATTTTAGGAGCAAAATGCGAATAAAAGGGTTGAATTCAGTACTCGCACCTGTGCTCCCATTTCATATTTTCAATTAGCACTAATATATATTTACTCGCATTTGCGACGAGGTGCTCGCAGTGTACAGCCCTGGCGTAGTCTGTTTGCTTTGCAATAACGATTATAGAAGTGAATAGAGGCCTACCCAGCACTGCATGAACAGTGTTTCTCCTTGATATTGTTAGTCCCAGCCTCTGTCTTGATTAGTAGGATATGAGGTGGTTCATTTTTTGACTGTGACCGGTATGCTTTTGCCTCTATTTGGATGTCTTGTTGTTCCTTGCGTTTCACCTGTATGTCTTGAACATAGCCTTCGAATGCATATCGCAGTCCCTTTTGCCTACTTCTAGCGGACACTTTATTTGCTGCTTTATAAAAGTTTGATTCAAGTTCAGCAGGAAGAGCTGTCACAGCATAAGCCATGTTGATACCAAACCAGAGCCCAGAAGAAGTTGTCGGACGTAACAACAGTAACTAAGGGGGGTGGGGCTTAGCCACAGGAGTAGTGATACGACTGGCTTCCTATGAGCATATCCAATGACACATTTGATAGACATTTGTAGCACCCAATAGATGGCTCTGGGCATTCGTAAACCATGCCTCAAATAAGAGAAAACTGATGTTTGGTTCTCAGACCTCATTTCATCTCAATCTCAAAAGATGAGGTCTGACATAGGCCTAATCTAGGCTGACCATGCTACACTCTGGGGGTTATGAACATGGGGACTCACTTCACTTTTTTCTTGTACCGACACTCAGTGACCTTGTAAAATGGAGAATTATATGAAAATCACTGGATTTCACTGGATAAAAGCACCCTATGTACATTTTATAGGGAGAATAGTGTGCTTTCACAGACATAACGTGCCGGCCTATGGAGAACCAGCCTGGCAACTTTGCACTCCCTGACCCAGAGAATTACAAATTGCTTTATGGCAATTGCGCAATAGCTTCCTGTTTGTATGAAATCAAGAGATTACCTTTGCCAGCTTGTAAACAAATCCACATGTACCGTGTTTAGGGGGAAGGGTGTAAGGCATGAATATTATTTACCACATTTGTGAAAAATACAAATGCTCCCCATTGCCAAAAAATGATTTTGAAAAAAATGATTCATACCAACTTTAAATAATCTGTCTGTGATAGAATTAGTGTAAGATGAAAATGGAACTAGGCAGCATTCAAAACAATAGAACAGCTTAGTTGGTAAGTGGTATACTTTTGATAACCGTTATAATGATTCACTTTTAATGAATGTTTATGTCAGTGTTCTGGGTTTTTTGGGTTTGCTGAAGAGCTGTTTGAGTCATATGAACTAATGTGAATGTGTTGATCTATTAGCCTACAAAACGTCTACTGGGTGTTTGAATAATCCTTAAGTAACTCTGACTACAAACTGATCTCTATTTTTCATTGGTGTAGCGAAGCAGTGAAAAGCAAATCCCATCACTTTGTTGATTCCCGAATCCGCCATTGCAAGTCTGTTGCTTTGGATATACAGTAATTGATTACCAGATAGGCCTACCACTATTGTTTTTTTTTTACCTTGTCATGGTATGCTATCTGAAATAGCAGGTCACCTTTACTGTAATCAAGGGTGGAGGTTTGGTTTCAGCTTTATAGGGACACAAACCCCACCCCCTCTATCCCTTTTGTGCCAGCTTTCTTCGTCTTCCATGTAGGGTATGTACTGTACTGTATGTCTATGAGCCATATGCTTATGACACACAAACGCTAGCGTGTCTAAACTGGTTGCCCTGGAGATGTACACGTTATGAGAGTATCAAAATGAATAGGCTACATCATCACAACAAACATAAAACAAATGAGTTCACTAGAATATCGGTAGGGACAATTTTGTCATCCCAAAATATTAGTGGGGACAAGTCTCCACGGTCCCCATGGACGCCCATGTTTCTAATGGTAAGTTAGGTAATATGCAATTATTCAGGTGATTTCCCGAAGTGCTCCATTTTTCTTTAAATCACTATAATGTAGATAAAGTAGCAACAATTTCCGAGACAATCAATGGAATTTTACTAGTGCCCCAGAAACGGCCAAATGTGTGCACTTATAGTAGGCTATGACTCACTCTATTTGCAACGTAACAATAAAACCGCTTCCTTGTGTGTGTTTGGGAATTTCTCTGGGCCAAATGCGCTTCATAGTGGCGGCGGGCGGAGAGGTGAGTGAGGACACGGAAGATGATTTCATGCCCGGCGGGTGAGTCATGAGTGTGGGCTGCACACACACACACACAGCCTGTGTAGCGGCGCAGACTTCTTGGCGGGTAAAGTGTCTGTGTGTGTGTGTGTGTGTGTGTGTGTGTGTCTTCAGCCCTGCATTTGATTACCATCCTGAGTTGGGCCAGAGAGCTCAGACGGAGGCCAGTGAGATGACGAGTCCAGTGAGCTGCGTGGAAAACTTGCAAGAGAAGAAAGCTCTGTAATGACTTCCCCTGTCCCCTTTAGTAAAGCCTTGCTTTACTTCTTATTTCTTTGTGTGTGAGTGTGTGGTATGTATGTTGTGTGTGTGTATGAGTGAGTGAGTGTGTGTGTGTGTGTGTGTGTGTGTGTGTATGTGTGTGTCAGTGAGTTTGACAATGTAATATGTGTAAGGCAAGCGTTTGTTTGCATATGAATGTCTGTTATGTGTTATGTGTCTGTGTGTGTCTGTGTGAGTGTGTGTGTGTGTGTGTGTGTGTGTGTGTGTGTGTGTGTGTGTGTGTGTGTGTGTGTGTGTGTGTGTGTGTGTGTGTGTGTGTGTGTGTGTGTGTGTGTTTGTGTGTGTATGTGTCCTTGTGGTCAGCTCAGTCATCAGTCACACGCGACAGCACCCCAACGTTTTTAGCAGTGACTCATACAGCTCTCCTCAAGGGCTTTTCTGCACAGCCATTGGCCCCTGCCTGTTTTGGCTTGCAGCCGATTGGTCCGTGACACTGTGTCTCACTCTGCCAGGGAATGGTCTTTCTCAGCAGCCCTCCTTGTATACAGAGGGAATGATGGACATTTCCCCTTCTCCCAAACCAGCTAAGAACACACACACACACACACACACACACACACACACACACACACACACACACACACATGACAGCTGACAGTAGGAGGATTACTGGCGCTTATTATACCTGGAAGTGGCGTGCGGAACACAAACAAAGACAGTGGTTGCCAGGGATATGGAATCATATGAAAGGAATGATGAAGGCTCTTTCTCAGGCACCATATACAAATCCCTTATTCCAAATGAACCCACTTCAGACAACTGGGGTTAACGTCAGTCAAGCCTCTTGTTTTTGCTACACTCAGCCTGGAGACATGGAGATATTATGATTCGCTGGAACAGCTATTAATTGAGTTTGACTGGTGACACGACCATGCCCTTCAACTCAGGAAGTGATGCACGGAGTGATGCAACCGAGGGAAGCAAAGTATTTCTTTTCAGATCAGGAGAACTTCATCAAATGCTGTCAGGCTACTTGTGAGAACACTGGAGTGTAACAGTGCCACAGGCGTCATAACACATACAGTATGGCAAATGTTTTATGTGTAGTGGTGGGAGGATGTCACTGGGATGAGTTTGAACAGGGAGATTGCTCAAATGTCAGAGTGTGTGTGTTTGTGTGTGTGTGTGTGTGTGTGTGTGTGTGTGTGTGTATGTGTGTGTGTGTGTGTGTGTGTGTGTGTATGTGTGTGTGTGTGTACGTGTTTGTGTGTGTGTGTGTGTGTGTGCGTGTGTGTGTAGCTACTGTAGATATGTCTCTATAAAGCCATGCTCGCACTGAACTGGGTGAAATATGAACGAAATGACCGACTTTACGTGTAAACATTGGACACTGTCGATTTTTTACCATTTCTTAAATGCTCAGCTGTGCATATGTCCATGTATACATGTGTCTAAGAGTTGTGAAATGTGTGTGTGTGAGATGAGGCAGAGCTGGTGTTTGACTCTGCTGGAATTTGGCTGCTGACTCAGTGTGCCTGTCAGTTGTAGCCCAGTTCACTCAGTGGACTCATTCACACCACACACCCCTACAAGACAGAGTGGTGGTGGTGGTGTGTGTGTGTGTGTGTGTGTGGGGGGGGGGGGGGTCAGGGGTGGAAGGGGGTTGTCTCCTGCCTCATGTCGGATTTCCGTTCAGGGTTTTAGGAATTTCGGGGAATGCACGGCTCAAAACAAAGTTGACTCCCTTACCATTCAGTCTTGCGTTTTTTTTCCTCGGGGAAAACACTGAGTGAGTGTGGAGCACGCTTATTGCATGGGAGAGGCTGTCTGAGTTCATGGAAGTTTACTGTTACCATGGGCTAAATCCGTCAAGTCCTAGAGGTTGTTTTTTTTTAATGGCGGGTGGTGCTAGTTTACACAATTGCATATAGAAACAGGCTTAATGCAGTGGCTTTTTTGTTCAGGTGAAAGCTATCAGGGCGACATCTGAGTGCAAAAGTGCACTTGTGGGCGTATGCGCAATTGTGTGCATATGTTTTTGCATGTGTGCATTCATGTGTGATGTGGCAGTTTTTTTTTGTGTGTGTGTCTGAGTGTGCGCGCGCGTGTGTATGTGTGTGTTTGCCTGTGTGTTTATGTGTGACAGCAGGAGAGAGAAAGAGCTTTTTTTGTGTACTAGAGAGTGTGTGCGTCCGTGTGTGAGTGAGTGTGAATGTCTCTGATACCACACCAAACTCCACCCACAGATGGGTGTCATGACAAACACCTGCAGGTGTGCATGCGCACACACACACACACACACACACACACACACACACACACACACACACACACAGAGTGTATAATTACAGTCAGAGAGAGAGAAGAAAGGAGAGTTTACCAACATCCTGTACGACCAACCTGGCCAACGTATCTGTTGATCCACCCCCTCAATGTCCCTCTCAGCCTCCATCAGCTCCTCGCCTGCTGCCTCTGTACTGTAATACACCCATTGGTCTGCCTAATAAGGTCCGCCTAACGCTTATTTACATTATCACACAGAGTGTAATAGCAGTGGTGCTTCCCGGGAACCAGATCCATGTCCTTGGCCCTGTGAGAGCCATGCATGCTTTGGATTCACCCCCCCCCCATACCCCTCCCTCACGCCTGGGCACTCCCCACCCGCCTCCCCCTCGGCCTCCATGGGGGGGCTGCCCACTTCTTCTGCGGAGAGGAATCCCATAGAACTACAGTACAGTACCTATTCAGTATAAGTGTAGCTTAAGGGATCTCAGGTTACGTTTTACTGGGCATTTGTACAGTATCTGTCAAATTAACACTGGGTATGCTGGAAGCGTAATGTAGGGTTAAATCTGCTTTAAAGCTAGACTCAGTGTAAAAGGCATTGCACACTTACAGATATAGTAATGGACTTGTGTCATAATCATCGCTAAGTGACTGTTTCCAAAGTATTTAGACGACTGTTCCATGCAGCTGGTGGCAGAGGAGGCAAAGGATTCCTGCAGATCATCTGTCTCTACTGCAAGTTCATATGAATAAAAATGAAGACGCTGAGGAATTCAGAGATGTTTAAGTGTTTTGTCTCGTGAGTGTACGCTGTTTATCCTCTGGTAAAATATGAGACAGGACCAGATGCATGCTGACATTATTCACCTGTAACGTTGTCGTGTCTGCCATCATTTAATCTGTACACACAGGTGGATCGTGTTACTGCCAGCTGCTGCCGAATCCTTGACTTGAGCCTCCCTGCAGTGTAAGACCATTTGTCGTACAGTAATTATCAAAACTTCATGGTGCTACAGGTGCGTTTTGGCTTTGGAGACCACAGGAATGATCCAAATCATTCAATGCCATGGGAAGCTGAGTCACAGATGGATGTAGGCTCACTATCACAACTATATTAACAAACTTAGGTGCACTGCACACACAAAAATGCATGCATGTATATGCTGATAAACACATACACTTAACAGGACATATGCATCACATATGCACACACACACACACACACACACACACACACACACACACACGCACACACAGAGGCACACATGCAAATAAGAACCCTGCAGTGGAACGACTGTGGAATGTGACCTCTTGACCCCTGTTGCACTGAGCTGGGTTGCTGGCCGTGTGAAACCAGGAAGTAGCCAGAATAGACCTGGTGCTCGGTAACGGGAGACATGTTCTGTTTGTAAACCCTGGCCTTCTGACACACTCAGACAGATAACACCAGGCCAGGGCACGCACTGTAAACACACACGGCCCTGTCACAGAGAGAGAGAGGGAGAGAGAGAGAGAGAGAAAGAGAGGGAGAAAGAGACAGAGAGACAGAAGGGACTGAGCAGGAAAGAAATCAACAGAATGATGTGAGAATTAGAATGGAACAGAAAAAAACAAGTGAGTTGTATAAGGTGGATTAGATGGACGAGAGAAATGTAAACGATTGTGCGTGCGAGAGAAAGACTGAGAGAGAGAGAGAGAGAGAGAGAGAGATCGAGGGAGAAAACGGTTGAATGGGCAAGAGTGAGATGGACAGATCAGTTCTACGACAGCATTTAGCCATATATTGCATCACAGTATACAGGGTCATAAATTCTAGAAGAGAACATGTCGTACGTAGCTGTTGTTGAACCTTGCAGTCACACATTTTTTTTTTCTGTTTCATAAATCCTGACTTTCCAGTTTGGCAAAATAGGTGACTTCTTTTAGGTTCAGACATAATTACTTTTTTTATGTGGTTGTGTGCATGCATGTCTGCACTGTATACATGCACGATACAATTATGACTATAGTGTACAGTATACAGTATACTGTATCTGTGTGTGTGTGTGCA